>NC_080680.1:81468019-81770644 GCF_030445035.2 Dasypus novemcinctus | reverse complement strand
TGTTTCTTAATGATGATTGATGGCTTTGAAGATGCAGCAGATCAATAGGGCCTGAATTCCTAAACTCTTGACAAGAGCTGGAAAGAAGACACATCTCAATGCCTGCCACACGAAAGCGGGGGGGGGGGGGGGCCTGTCCCTAGCCCTCCTCCTCCTCTACAGTCAGAGCAGCCAGAAATGGGGTCTCGTGGGGTCACTCAGCAAGATGGTTCACTGTGCCTGGTCTGCAGTGTGGCAAGGCAGGTCCTTCATTCATCTGACAGCATTTAGCCATCTGGTCTATAAAGGGTTGTGCTTGGTGTTAGGGGCAGGAAAAAGGGGAGCCAGCCAAGGCCCAGTTCCTGTCCTAATGGAACTCAGCACAGTGATGGAGGTGAGACCACACAGCACCACCCCAGGGCAGGTGGGGCCAGTGTCCATGACTAAGCACCACTGTATACTGGCCTTAAGCCTGTCTCTCCAGGCAGCGGCTCATTTGGCCCTCACGGCAACCCTAGGGAGAATACTGTTCTCATCCCTGTTTTGAGGGAGGGCAAGCCCAGAGGGGGTCATTTGACCAAGGTCACAGAGCTGGTAAATGGTGGAGGCAGGATTTGGGCCAAGAGTCCTCATCCTACACACATAAAGTTCCACAGGAGGGAGAGATTACCTGGGCCTGGGGGAAGGAGGGATGTAATTTCAGAGAAGATGTAACTTGTGAGCCAGCTCTCCAAGGACAAATTGGATTGGGAAAAAAAGAGGGAAAGCATCAGGTAGAGCCGATAACTGGAACAAGGGCAAGTGAGGCAGGCAAGAGGGGCCTGGAGAGTGGGGATCGGGGCCCAGTTTGCATGAAGCAGAGGCTACAAGGATGGGACCGGTGGCAGATGAAGCTGGAAAGGTGGCCCAGGGTCAAGAGAGGCAAAACCCAGACGGAGGAACTTTCCTGCGTGGGAACTAGGGAGCTACTGCAGGTAAGGTTTCCGCGCAGGGGAGAGTCACCACCAGGGCTGTTAAGTCCAGAAAAGAAGCCTGGACATGGCCTCGACCCCAAGCCAGAACCAGAGCGCCAGACCAAGCCGGCGAGAGACAGCAAGAGCCTTTCTTCGCTCTTCCCGGGTGAAGCAGCGCGGGCTGGGGACGCTGGGGGCCCCTGCCGGCCGGGGAAGCCCCCACGCGCCCCCCAGCCCGCGCACCGCCCAGGGGCCGGCAGGTAGCCGGCGGCGCTGCGGGGGCAGGCGGGGGAGCCCGGCGCGGCGCGCCGCGGCGGGCGGGAGGCGGGAGGCTGCGGAGCGCGCGGCGGGGCCGCTCGCCCTCGACAGGTAAGTGATTGGATTAAGAGGCCTGTCTGACAGGATGTCCGTTCAGCCGCGGAGGCTAATCAACTTCCCCATCCTGTCTGCTAATAAATCCTGCTCCGGGGACCACTCTGCCTGATGATCTCTCCTCGGGGACCGCCGCCGACTTCTCCCGGAGAACACTCCCGCAGTCTATTAAGGAGGCAGCCTCGCGCCTGTCAGGTCCTCGGGCCCAGGGAGTCTCGGGAGGTGCCCATCACCCAGGTGCGCGCGGGGCCTGCCGGCCCGGGCCATTGTCCTGCCCGCGGCTGCCGCCCTGCGGGCCGGCGGTCCCGCCCGTGCCGCCCGCCGCCCCCGCGGACATAGCCCGCCGCCCCGCGCCTGGCGCCCCCGGCTGCCGCGGGCTCCTGGGGCGCCCCGCGTGCGCACATTAGGAGGAGGCCGCTGTCGGATCTATAATATCTATAGAGAAGATGTATAAATAAATTAAAAGCTTTAATTATTTTCTTCGATTCGCTGCTGCTCGAGAGAGCTAGCCCAAAGCCGTCCAGGCAGGCCTGACTCTCCAGAAGCAGCTCAGCTCATTTGCTTAGCTGGAGGGATTTTTTTTTTTTTTTCTCCCTTTCTCCTCCTCCTCCTGCAAGCACCAGAGGTGGGCAAAGAAACAATTTCCTTTGTTGCTCAAGATAAAAAGTACATGCCTTTTGACTTGAGGGCCCTGCTGCTTCCAAAATAGGATGCCCCCTCCTCACCCCAACCCGCTCGAGCCGCCCCCACCAGCTTTCTTTTCTGTGAACAGCGTCTCTGGGAAGAGTTCAACCCCACATTTTCATCAGATCTGGAAGAACCTCCAAGGGCGTTATTAAATATGTGAAATACGCCAGAAATATTCAAGCAATCCCCATCTGGCCCTGGGAGGGAGGAAGAAAGGACTGGGAAAGTAATAAAGTGTGTTTATTTTTTAATCTAGATGACATGTTTTACATCATTAAAAAGGACAATTATTTTTAAAATTCAGCCTGCACGCTTCGGTGGTTTGTGAGGTCTGCCGCCACAGAATCCATCCCAGCCTCCCCCCGCGGCTCGGCCCGGGTCCACCTAAGGCCACGTCGCGTCTTTAAACATTCAAAACCATGGAGGCAACCTTGAGTCCTTTAGAAAGCCCTTAACCTTGGGGAGCAGGAAGGTCAAGAGCCATCTATGTACTGAGTGACCTTTCCCAGGAAGAGGGGGTTTCTCATATCAAGGCTCTAACCGTTGATGTCCTTGGAACAAAACGCCAGTTGTCCCATCATGAAATCCTCCACTGATTGCTCTCCAGAGCAGGTCTTGCCTCTGAGCTGGGACTGGTCCAGGGTCACAGTGAGGGAAGCAACTCAGCCCTTTGCCCCATCCTTGGAGACCCAGGCCTTTTCCCAGAACCCTCTCCTCCAGCTCCCTAAACAGTTCCTCACCCTCTCCCCTTTGCTTTCTTGGTCTCCTTTGGTCACATGCCAAGAGGTCAATGGACTAAAATGTAGTCTGCTTGAAAGCATGCCTCCTTTTTCACCCAGCAAGTGGATGTCTGGGAATTTTAGCCAAGGAAGTCATCAGGGGAAAAAATTAGTCCCAAGGATGTTCATCACAGCTTTATTTATATTAAGTTGAACCTTCTGTAGGTCAAAAACAATCAAATGCCAGCAATTTGTTCCCTTTAGTAATATAAAAAAAACTTTAAAATACCTGAGTGTCAAATAACAGGGGATTGATTGATTGACTACATTTTAGTGCTTATTTGAATACATGTAGTTGTTGGAAAGAATGTCACAGATTTCGTATTATATTCAGTAGCACTGAATAAAGATGTTAGGATATGTTAAATGAAAAATAACGCATATGGTCTGACCCCTTTTCTGTAAAAATGAAAAATATACATGCAGAGATGAGAACAGCTCCCAGGATGTGAAGAAGGGTTTTCTCTTGATAGTGGGATTGTGCATGATTTTTATTTTCTTCCTTTTGCTTATCTGTATTTTTTCACTTTATAATAAGTATGCATTGCTTGTATAACAAGAAAAGTAAACATTAAAGATTTTTAAAAATACACAATAATAAATAAAGTGTGGTACCCAGAGTGGGATCTGAGATGTCAATCAAAGCGAAGAGGAGGCTGCTACCACGCCAGCGGAGCACACGCCTCTGCCCCTTTGGAGCTGGCTGGGGGCAGGCAGAGGAGGCGTGAGCAGGAGCCTGGGAAGGGGCTGTGGACAGCGGCGATGGCGAATCACACTTTAGGGTCACATGCTCTGGGCAGCTGCCAGCATCACTGAGCTCCCTAGCTGCATAGGGCCTGGCCGCAGAGCAGAAGCACGAGGCGTGGGAAGCTCATGTAGGAGGAGACTCTTCTCTTGAAGAAAAGCTGAACTTCTAGCATCTGGAGTAGCGCCTCGGAAGACAGCGTGGTGAACCAAGGGGCAGTCACAGAGCTGCTGCGAACTCACAGAAGCTCTAGGGCCTCCATCTCATGCAGCCAGATAGTGTCTGGGCCCTTCGCTGAGGTGTTTTCCTCCCTATTTCCTTATAACTTTTGCTCTGTTTTCACTCAAATTGCACCATCTAAGCATACAGCTGTTTCAGCAGAATCAGAGAGCACTCAAAAAGAACAAGAAAAAGACAAAGTAGGAGACTAAAGGATTGGGAACAATGCATCATTTGTCAGTGAGGTTTTTTCCCACATGAAAAGTTCCTGGGTGGGGGAAGATGATGGGGTCAGAGGTTAGAGATTATGGTGTCCAACCCTCTGGCGGGATAGATGGGGAAACTGAGGCCAAGAGGAGCAGGGAGTGCTGAGGTTCACACACAAACCCATGGCAGAGCCCGGGTTTGAGACCCAGGGCTTCTGCTCCCAACTCAGGCTCTTTCTACCCACAGGCACCGTCCGTGGCCACAGACCCACAGCCAGAGTGGGGTGGGTGGGTGGGCACTACAGAGCCACCCTTGGGCCATGTGGCTGGGTGAGGGATGACCCCCCAGTCCAGGCTGCTGTGAGAGCCCAGCCCCTGGCCTGGGGGGCTCCTGGCGCTCATATGCACGCTGAGCCAGCTCGTCTCCAGGCGTGGTGGCCTGTTAATAATCGCACGAACTGTCCCCACACACGTCAGCACTGATCTCCCTTCCAGGACCTGATTTATCAGAATGGAGGGCACGCTCTTAAAGGGTCACAGCCCACTGCAGATCTCTGGCTCCTTTAGCAGTAAGTGGCGGAACATATTTTCTCTGCTAACACTACTGTATGTTACAGGATAGATTATTTCAAGAGTCAAGACTAAATTGAAACAAGGCAGGCATGGTTTTTTTCCCCCAGAACTATAAGAGTGGGTCATCTATCAGTGTGACTCAGTGGGAAAAGTACTAGAGAGTGACTCCAGAGCCCAGCCTGAAATCTCAGTTTTGACACTTATTTGTCCAAGTGACCTTGGCCAAGTCACTTACCCTCGTTGAACCTCAGCTTCCTCATCGATAAAATGGGGGTCATAATCTCCTGTCCTGGTCCATAGGATGGTCTTGCAAATATGTCAGGGAAACACAAACCCACTGATGGGGGAAAGGGGGAAAGGACATTTACCATGTAATATACACACACACGTGCACACACACAGCCTGCAAATCTAGGGAAAAAGTGTTCAAAATCCCAAGTAATCTTAGAAATGCAAATTAAATCAGCAAGAGATTTTTGGTTATCAAATTGGCAAAGATTAAAAATTGGTAAAAGCCAGCACTGGTGAGTGTGGGGAGATCTAGGCACTCACAAACACTGTGCCAACCTATAAATCAGGACAACCTATGTGGAGGGCAAATTTGGCTGTTAAAATGAGCTTACCCTTTGACACTGCAACTCCATCCTACAACTCTGTCCTAAGGAAATAATTTACTACTTGAACAAAGGTGTAAGAACTAGCGGGAGCTTTATTGTAGATTCTCTTATAATAGTAAAAAAAAAAAATCTAAATATCTGATAAAAAAGGGTTGATTCAAGTATGATACATATGATATAACTATCTGATGTTAACTAATGTAGCCAGTGAACGTTTAGCTGTCCAAACCATTAGCAACACAAACATTGTTCACTGTTAAGGTTTTCTTAAAAGCAGATTATAAAACACAATGCAGAGTGAAATCTAAGGGGGGAAAGTTCTAGAAGGAAATACACCAAATTGTTGACAATGGGGAATCACTGGGCAATGGGATTGGAGTGGTTTTTATTTTCTTCTTTTTGCTTGTATACACTTTCTACCTGAACTACGTGGCCAGTACATTTTTTATTCTAAAGCAGTGAGAGTTACTCACGATAATAATAACATTCTCACTCTGTCTCTACAGGGTGAGAGTGGGGCTCAAACTGGACCACGTAGAGGATCACGAGTTCCCTGACCTCCATGAGCTGACTGCCCTGGGGCAGAAGCCATCGCTCTCCTCTCTGTGTTGTGGTCCTATTGTTTGTGTCTCTCTGCCAGCTCTGACTATGCGCTGCCTTCTCTTATATTATTTACAGACCCATCTCTCCTTATGGCCTGAGGGGTCATGAAAGGCAGGGACCACCATGTCTTGCCGTCATTACCCAGCCAGGGCATTCCAGAATCGCTGCCCAGTGGCCGCCTGTGGAATTCAATCGGATGGCCATCAGCTAGGGTTCGACTGCCTCGGGTGCCCCGTCCTCCTGCTGGGTGCCTTCCACAGAGGTCAGCTGCCCTCGTATGTCCCAGGCCCAGCAAAGCCCCCATCCGCAGCCCCTGCTCTCACCACAGTCCTCCTGGAAGGCTGCCCTAGCTTGATGGTCCTGCAAATCCTTAACCACAACCCCCTGTCCATGGGCAGTGGTGAATCAAGGCTTTCCCAGACATGATTTCCTGGAAGCTTCTAACAACTGAGAGTATAGGTCAAGGACTCTCAACCCCATTTTACGGAGAAGGAATCAGAGGGTCTGAGAATCAGAATGACTTTCCCATAGGAGAGCACTGAGAAGGGGAGCCTCTGCTCTCAGACTCAGGCCAGTGCTCTGACCCCCAGCTCATAGCATGCTCCTGAGCTCACAGCAGCAGAAACCCAGATCCAAAGGAACATTCTGAAACCTTCAGAAGGGGGTAGGCTTGAATCCCAACACTGCCATTCTCTAGCTACGTAGCCTTGGGCGTGCCGCTTCCCTTCTCTGAGCTAACCCCCTGCCACAGAGGGCTGTTGAAGGCGTTAGATCAGAGGGTGGAGCACCTTGCCCGGGGGCTAGTTCAGAGTGTGCAGTCCTCTTCCTGGCCAGACGAACCTTTGACAGAGCCGCCTCTGGACACGGCTGCCAGGCTGGGCCTAGCTCTGCGCCTCTCTGTGGGAATGGCCGTGCCTTCTGTGTGCCCCGAGCGCCACAGGAGCTGCCCAGGAGGCTCACGCAAGACGGTGCAGCCTCCTCTCTCCCCACCTTCATTCCTCACCCAAGAAAGAATGAGAGTAAGAGCGGGGACTGCTGAATATGTCTCCGGCACTCACTGTGGGCACATCACTCTCTGTTATAGGGTGAATAATAGCCCCCCGATAAGGTCCTAATCCCCGGGACCTGTAAACCTAACCTTCCATGGTAAAATAGACTTTGCAGATGTGATTAAGTTATGGATCTTGAGGTGGGGAGATGATTCTGTATTATCTGGGTGGGCCCTAAATGCAATCCCAAGCGCCCTTAGAAGAGAGGGATGGGGGAATTTGACACAGACAGAAGAGGAGGCGGCAGGTGACCACAGGGGCAGCAATAGGAGTGACGCAGCCACGAGCCACCAGGGAAGGGCCAGTGGGCGAGGGACAGATTCTCCCCTAGAGCCTCCAGAGGAAGCAGCGGCCCTTCCAGCTCCTTGATTTCGGGCAGTGAAACTGATTTCAGACTTCTGGTCCCCAGAAGTCTATGAATGAATAAATGTCTGGTGTTGTAAGGCACCAAGTTTGTGGTCATTTGTTACAGCAGCCACGGCAAGCGCGTCCACGTACCCTCGCCGAGTCCCTGCGGCAGTTCCCTCATCCCATGTTGCAAGCCAGGAGAGCGAAACACACCTTCCTGCTAAATCATGAAAAAAAAGCAGGTTCCCTCTGGGTTCTTGCCTGCAATCATTTAACATCAAATGTCTTCCTTTGCAACACCCGAGGGCCAGTAGCAGCCCTCAGAGAGCCCCAAGATGAGGAGTCCTCAAACGTGCTCCGCCGAGGCGCAGGACCCCCACGGCACCACTTAGCTTTCACGCTTTTACATGTAGGGTGCTATGTTTAATTTGAGAAAAAAAAGGGTTCTGGTTTTTTTTAAGTTTGGAAAAAATGGGGGGCACAGCCTTAAGGAATGTAATTTCAGGATATTGAACAGCAGCAGAAGGATTGTAAAAACCACAGGTCTAGTCCAATGCCTTCCTTTACAGGCTGAGGAACCAGTGTCGAGAGGGGAAGAGGCTCGTCCAAGGTCACAGTCAGACTGCGGCCCAGCTGGGGGTACAACTCGGCCTTCCCACCACTCCCACCCCGACACATGCACGTGAACACACGCACCGACACAGTCTATTAGATTCCTAGCAGTCCTCGGTTTCCAAAATTTCATCCTTGGGAATCATCATCTGTTCGGGCTCTTTATGCGAACAAATGATTAGGGGGCTTGAAAGGCCATCAAAAGTCAAATAACTAGCCCTCCACAGCGTTTTCTCCATGCCCCACTTCCTACTCTGTGTGGTAGCAACCTGTGCCCCTACTAGACTGTGGGCGCCCAAGGGCCATCATGTCCTCAGCCCCTAGCACAGCCCTGGCACATAGGAGGCACTTAGGAAACATTTGCTGCACGAATGAACGAAATCAGACGTTTGGAAGCACAGCCCAAAGAATGTAACTTCAGAAAATGAGAAAGCAACCAAATGAACTGGAATCATGACGGGACTCCTCAGCTCTAGCAGCTGGCTGATCTCATAGAAGGGGGTGACTTGCTGTGTGAGTCCAGCAGGTTTCCAGGGGTTCTCCCACCCCGAGTCAGCAGCAGGGCTGGCATCTGGCAGCCAGCCAGCAGGGGGCAGGGTGCTCTCATGGATGGAGCCCCAGAGTGCTGTGCTCACCCAACAGCAGGCTGCCAGGACCAGAGCGTTTCTCATCCGCATGGACTCTGAGAATACAGTCTATTTCAACACTTCCTTGTACAGATGGAGAAACCGAGTCCCAAGCAGGGAAGGGGCTTATCCAAGTTCCCACAGAGATTTGGGACTCAGAATACCGGACTCCACTCTCCGAGCCAATCCATGTGCCACTTGCAGGGGACAATTTCCCTGAGACCAATCCTTAACAAACCCAGATGAAAGAGTTTATCAGTCCAACATGGGGCTTTTTAAGGGGCCCTTCCCTGATCTAATTTTATGTATACAGTGGACCTCCCCTTTGACTTGACCTAGTGATACCATTTCCAGAAATGCCCAAGGATGTTCATTACAGTGTTGTTTATAAGAGAGAAAATTCAGAAACAACATAAATTCAATTAACAAGCGACTGGTTTAACAAATGGCCTATCTGTTGTATAGAACATCATACATTGATTAAATATAAAGTTTAGAATATTTATAAGGAAAATGTCCGTGCTAGACAAGTGGGGCAGTGATACATAGAGTACGTTCCTACTGTAGTAGTAAATATGTGTACCATTACCCTTGGACTTAGGCACTAGCCCTAAGCGTGCGTTTCATACACGCAGTTATTATAGAAGACGTGGGCACTTCTGTTCCTTGAGAGCTGGTGTTCAGTGCTGCATGGCACAACCCCAGACGTCACCTCGGGACTAACATCATTCAAACCCCAGGAAGTGTGTCTCCATCTCTTGCCCTCTGTCTTTGAAGCAAAAGGGGACCGAATCCCAGCGCCTCGGCACAGTGTGGAAGGAGCTGCTGCTGACGCCAGAGACGGACCCTGCTTGGGAGTGCAGAGAGGACTGAGCAGTGAACGAGCTTAAGGAAGAGAAAAGACAAATTAATTTGTCAAATATTTCCTCTCAGATAGCATGAAATGCAATATTTTCCTGCATAACGAAGTATCATCTCCCAGTAGTGCCGAGTGTCCGTTTTCTTGCTTTTCTTCCTGTTCTAATTCGCGGTTCCGGAGGTGCTCACTAATTAGCACGATGTTTGCAACAGCTGCACAGAGCAGCTGAGGACTACTGTGCACTAATAAACAATTCATTTTACTCTTAAATTTATACATACTTAGGTATAGCTATAATATGCATGAGGCAAAATACCAATTCTTTACCTTGACAGCTAGGTGGACTTTGGCCAGTAAAACAGGAGCGTTTTTGTGTTTTTAATATTTACTTTGATTTAACTGAATGTTTAAAATTAAATTAAAATGTTCCACTTTCTTGAAATAATTTTACTTCAATATTTTACATTTACTTATTATAATTTGAATTTTGCCTTTGCATCCAAATAGTTACTTTTGACATTTAGAAGAAAAATAACTCTTTTAGAAAATTGATTTCAACGTTAACTGTTAACCCCTGGGCTGACAGCATTCCCAGTGCCAGCTTCCCCTGTGCCTTTTGCTGGCTCAGTGCTCCTTCTAGGCACTTGGCGCACAGCGGCTGCCCTCCCCGGTGTCTGTGCTGACAGCTTCTCCCCCACGACGGGGGAGCACCCCCCAACCTGTCCTGCAAGGACCCTCGTCTGGAAAACGAACCAGCACGCTGCAGACGGCGGTGGGGTGCTGATCCGGGCCCACGGCCCACAGACCGGTGCCTGAGCCCTGCAAATAAAATTTCCCTGTACAGAGAACTGATAACCAAGGAAAACGCCATTTCTTCAGAGAAAACAGCAGTGGGAACAGAGGGATAGAGAAGGCAGGCGGTGGTCCCTGCTTCCCTTTTAGTCCCAGCAAAGCTCTCTGACCCCGGGGCTTCCCCCACCCCACCCGCAAGCACCAGCCCCACTGCCTCAGGCAGGGGGTGGGCTCGGTCAGCCGAGGCTGGCTCCTTCCCTTGTCCACCTACCGCAGGAAGCTCTTCCTGACACTAGGGGAGAGAGGCTTTGCCCCCCTGTAACCTACAGGGTCTATCACGGAGCCTGGAGCACCTCTGGGCTACAACCAATCCCTCTTTTTACACATGAGTCCAGAGAGTTCACCCCTCTAACAATAATGTCCCAACTGGAACCCAAGGATTTCTCCTTTCCGCCCACCACACAGCTTGAAATTTCCCTCCCAGCGTGACATTTCAAATTGCAGGCGCGAAGCCTGCCACATTCTTCAAGGAGACACACTTACACTTCAGGACTTCTTAGAAAATGATCTCCACCCAAAAGATTACCCTGAGCTGCAAATTCAACAAGCTGGAACTGTAATAGCCACATTCACCACTGATTCCTCAGCAGACCCCACCACTGCCCCTAGTTCATTGATTCTAAGGCAGGCAGGTCCCCCCCACTTTAACATCTCTGAAGTTGGGATATAACTTGCAATCGATCTCAGGTCCAAGTTTACTTGGCAGCATTTTTTTTTTCTTAGTCATAGGTAAATCATGTTGCATCATACCATGGGATTGTAGATTCAATGAAATATGGTAAAATACAGTGATAGTGTCCAATAAATGTTTTGTCAAATGGATAAAATTGCCAAGCACTGTGCTAAGGTTCTACATGCACCATTTCATTTACTCCTTCCAGAAATCCTTCTTTGAGGGAAGCATTATTATTCCCATTTTACAGGTCAGAAAACTAAGGCCTAGAGCAGTTATGTCATCACCCAAGATCACACAGTGAGGAACGGTAGAAGGAGAATCACCATCCAGCTCTGGGTGACCAGAGCCTCTGCTGGAACCACTTAGCTCTCCAGCATTCCCAGGAGAATTGTAGCCCCCTTGTCACCAGGTTGGGTGACCAACCATCCCGGTTTGCCAGCGCCCGAAGGGTTTCCCAAAACAAGGGCTTTCGGTGCTAAAAGTAGGGAAGGCCCTGACAAACCAGGGTGCTTGGAGACCCTATCTCTAATCCCAGAGTCCTCCATCCCCCCGACCCTCTGCCTGGCCCTTCCACGCAACCTCCACCTCCTCCCGGATCAGGGCTCTGACCAACTCTTCGGCTCCAGGGACTTGAGTCCCTCAGAAGAAGTGGTGGCCCCTGCACTCTGCGGTGCAGGGAAGTCACCGAGGTCCCTTCTTTGCTGAGTGTCTGCCACCGCTGGGTGCCGGTTCCAGATGTTTCCTGGACCTGCTGAGCTGTTCCTGCAGCTGATGGCACATCTGGCCGGGTTCTCAGAGCTTCACTGAAATTATGTTCCAGGCTACGGCTCCTTAATTCCCGTTTCATGCCGCTACAGGGATTTGACAAGAAGCTCAATGTTTTCAGGTTCTGGGAGGCTGCTAAGATTAGCACAGTCAAACCCAGAGGGGAAGAGATCCTTTCCTAAAAGAAGCCATCCAGCTCCCCTGCTGAGCTGCAGGAATCCATCCAGACAGGACCCAAGTTTGCCCAGAAGGCCAAGTTGCCATTCCAGCACTTTTCGGTGGAATCCCCAAACTATGGCTCTTGTTACAATGCATATTCCTGGGCCCTGCCCCAGATGCTATCAATCTCCAGTAAAGGGTCCTGGAGCCCAGACATCTGCATCTGAAATAAACTCCCCAGGTAGCTTTGATAGATGCTTCAGGTTGTGAATCACAACTGTCAACAGCTTCAGAAAATCTCTCAGCCCATGCCTTGGGTTTCGCCTCTCCCCAGACCCTCCTGCAGCTGGGCCCCATAATTCTAGTGCCCCAACCACTGGGGCCACTTGACCCTGGCTCCTTCCTCCTGGGCCTTCCACTGCTGTCCCAGAGTTGGAAAGGAGGCTCCCGCTCAGGGTGATGGCTGTGGCCCTGGCTGACCTGCAGTCACAGGACCAGCACTCACAGGAGCAGCGACGCAGAGGGGAGGACTTCCAGCACAGGCACCTTACCTGCCCCTCACCTGCCAGCTCCCCATGAGCTGGGCTCCCCACCCCTCTGCCCAGCAGCACTGGCCCGGCAGGTGCTCTTTCCTTTCTTCATCTGGTAAACTCCCAGGTGACCCTGAAAGATCCATGGGCTCCTCTGTAGGCCTTGTAAAGTTTTAACATCGTGGAGTGATTGGTTGGAAAATATCTTTCTCCAACTTGACCACGACTCCATAAAGGTAGTGATGAATCCGGTCTTTGCCCTCCACTATATCCCCAGTGTCCAGTATAGAGCATATTGTAGGAACCTACTAAATAATTGAATAAATAAATAGAGGAATAAATCCCCACACAGCCCTATGGAACAAGAACTATTATCCTCATTTTTACAGCTGGAGGGGCCAAGACACAAGGCTAAGGTATTTACCCACATTGCCCAGCTTCTAATTGGCAGAAAGAACAGAAGCCCACGCTGCAGGCCCCACCCAGACCTCCGAGCTCTTCTTCGCTGGGTTACCTCCTCCTCTAGGGGCGCTCAGGAGCAGGCAGACTGGGGTGCTCGTTTGGCAACTGGCTTGCCTTCTGTCCTGGGGCTGGACAGCGTCTTCATTTGTAAAATGTCTCTCCTGTGCTTGCTCCTGGACTTCCATCTCTGTTTCTCTTTTCTTCTCTCCCCCCTCTCGCTTAGACCTCCCCTGCCACCGTGTCTGCAACCTGATAGAGTCACAAAGACCAAGCAGGCCCTTGAGGGGGAACTTTTCCGAATGAAGGCAGAGTCATGCTGGGAACAGAAAAGGCCCAGCACTGTGCCCAGGTGACTCACCAGCCCAGGCGAGTCAGGGAAACAGAGGCAAACAAACATCCTAAAAGAACTCGTGCTTTTTTCTTTTAAAATCCATCTCCGATATGAAAGAAAAATAAATTAAGGCAAAAAATAAATAAAAGCAGCTCCTGAAGATGAAGAAAAGGAATATTTGGAAAACCTGGAGAAATAGATACAATCATGATAATTGGAAGCTGGCTTTCCACCCTTTATAGCAAATCCTGATGAGATGCATCCTGAAGTGTAAACAGATTTGAACAATAAGCTTATTGAACCATATACAATTATTTCTGAAGGGAAATGGATGAGCGGTTGGTTAGACAAATGGAAGAGGTGTGAATGATTCTTAACACTCTGATCTGGCAAAATGGTCCTTGGAAATTAATGGAACAAAAAATTATACCGGGGAAGAGAAGCATCATCAGGAGGAAGCACTAAACATAGGAACCATGAAATGAAAATGCATTCTTATGAATAAGAGAATTGATGAAATGAATTTAAGAAAAGGTCAAGTTGGGGAGCATATCAGATGGGCTGGAGCTCCACAAAGCCCTTGAATTTATGGTGGCATTTGCAGTATAGGACTTTGGAAATACAAAGTCCCTGAGACACCACCCATTCCACACCCTCTTTCCACAGATGAGGAGCCTCAGGTCCAGAAAGGGCAATTGACTTGCCCAAAGTCACACAGCAAGTTGAGTACCCGTTAGAAGCTGCATAAACACCACATCTGGATCAAGGGAGATCACGATTCCATCTACTCTGAACTGTGTTTGGGTTTGGATGCTACACTTTAGAGAGTGCTGACAGACACAGGATGCCTCTAGAGGGGTGACTCAAGAGTCTCCATGCAGAGAGCACACTTTAGAAAGAGTCACGGAGCTCTCGGTTCAAATCCTGGCTCTGCCACTTACTAGCTCTGACCCTGCAGGTCCCTCCACCTTTATGAGTCCCAGTCAAATGGGACTGACAATGATTACTTTGTAGAATAAATGAGATATCCCAGGTACAGCTCCTAGTACCTAGGAGAAACTCATTGAGTGGTGCTAATATTATAGGCATGGCTAGAATTCACTGCCTTGAAGTGCTAAAGTTACCCAAAAGGAAAAAAATGGTGCGACAAAAGGAAAACAAAGCATAATGTCAGCTAGAGAGGTCTGACAGAAAGAAATCACAAATGGGTGTGGTCCAAACGCTTGATTTGTTTCCTCAGAGACATCAAGTGGCCCAGGATTGCAGAAAAATATACTGCAGGCAGTGGGCGCTGCCAGGGAAGTGCCAGCATCTCTCCCAGGCGTGGCTCTCAAGGCGAGCCTGAGAATTGGAACGGCTCTTCCCCAGGCCATACCCCCAGGGGTCTTGAAGCAAATCTCCCTCGTAGACCTTCCCTCCAAACTGGAGGTGCCCACTCCGTTCTGTGTGAGGCCCCCCACTGGCCTGGGGGTGGTCCAGCACTGAGCAAGAAGGGCCCTGGTGAGGCCCCCCCTCCCCGCCACCACCACAGGGAGTTCAAACTTGGCACTATCCAGGGGGCTCCTGGGGTCTTCAGGACCCTGGGGTGACTCCATTTGGAAGGGCCCCTGAGAGTTCCCACCTGCAGGAGAGATGAGGAAAGTGTCCCGGCCGAGAGCTGATTCTCGTTCCGTCCTAGCTAGAATTCCGTGCTTAGCTAGAATTATTTTCACAAAATAATAGGATGAAGAGCTTAATAGTGTATTGGGCAATAAACTATGACCTAGGAACTCGCCCAACGAGCAGATCAGACAGGCTCAGACACTCCACGCTCAGACCAGATGGCCACACATCTCTAGATCCTTCAGATTAAGCTGCCTGTTTTGCACAAATTAACTAAGCAGCCCTGACAGCCCCGTTCACATTCTGCCGTGTCCGTGAGAGCTTCCCGATTCCCCCATCAGGATGCGGCCCTCCCTCCTCCGCTCTCCCAGCTCCATGTTGAGCATTCTGTCTGGAATTTAAGACAAGGCTGCCTGTCAAGGGGCAGCAACCAAGGTCAGAGACCCTCTTTCCCTCCGTTCCTAATGCCCTTAGCAGCACAAGCTGGGAGCCTGCAGATGGCCAGAACGCAGAAGCACTTTTGGAATTTAATCAAATGAAATAATTGTGGGAAATGTGGGGCTTTGCCAAAAGGACTAAGGCCAAATTTTCCAGCAGTTGTTTTATTGTTTTTATGCCTCTTATTTTTAACTAGGGAAATCCAAGGTAGTTTATACCAAGGGACTTAAAGGGTACTGGACTCTGTCTTTAGTCATGCACTTGGCTGGCGCACGGGCATCCCAGGTCCAGAGATCTGCCCAGGGGAAGGGAAGGAGGCTTCCTTTGGTGATGGATGGACACAGAGCAAAACTCCAGCTCTACTACTTACTAGCTTGTGCTTCATTGCCCTCGTCTGTAACAAGATGATAATAGTATTTACCTTGCAGAATTGTTGTGAGAACTAAATGTGAACCTGTGTAAAGTACCTGGCTCATAATAGGCCCATAAATACAATAACTCCATTCTCTAGTCATGTTTAAAGACGGGCTAGAGAAAGACTTAGGCTTCAGAGCTAGACCTGGGCTAGGCTTGAAAGCTCCCTTCTCCGCATGCCCTGTGTGACTTTGGGTGCTGGCTAATATCTGTGAGCTTCTGTTCTCTCATCTGTAGAATGGGATTAATCACCCTACCTTAGGGGCCTTGAGGGAAGATTGAATGAGAGCTAGTAAAATGCTGACGATGTTGCCAGACATTCATTTCTCAGCCAGTGGGTGCTATCATTATGCTCTTCTTTAGGCTGGGTCATTTGGATTCGGGGTCCTTGCCGAGAGCACCTGCTGAGGCCAAAGGACAGAGGATCTGGCTGCCGGCTGAAGCCCCCAGTCTGGTCAGCACCAGCAGATATCCTAAGGGTTCACAGTCCCTGGGGACATAAAGTCTTTCCCGGTTCTCAGCTTCCATATGGAGTCTTTCCTAAAGCTGATCTGCCTGTGGTGGAAGCCTCATGCCGGTTTTCCCACCTTTCCTTCTTAAATCCCCCTTCTTATGGTGCATCACTTTCTTAAGGCAAAACTTCTGGTATATCAAACAAAGGGACAGCTCAAAAATGGTGCTCTCAGTGTCTCATTTAATCGAAACCAGCACTCCCCAAATCCAAGGCCACCACGTACAAGTGTGCAGGTTGTCCTTGCATAACTCCAGTGGTTGCTGTTGATGTCCCCCGCTCTGCGAATGGCTCTCCCTGGAGCTGAACAGCACACAGCCTGCGTGCCTCTCTGAGGCAGACCTGCCCCATCCAGCTCATTAAGAGAATCATTTCCAATCAAATTTAACTGTTTAGTAATTCTTTATAAAAAATTTGCAATACATTCATGTTATTTTTCCTAAGTTTGTATTACTAATAGTTGAAAGGATAACTCAATCCAGAAGAAATTTTTTTAATACTTAAAGGCTTATGGTCACAAGAAATAAAAAAAATTCAATTATATACATCTTTTTGTTACAGAGAATAATGGTAGGAAAATCAATAAAAGACTTTCAAGCATAAAAATACATTACATGAGGATAAAATTCTGTGGGGGAAGTGGATTGGAAATACAATTTCCAACTGATAAATAAGAGCTCATCCTTGTATTTTTTTTTAAAAGGATGGCAGTGTGTATCAAATTGCTATGATATTTGTATTGGATTGGATATATTTAAAAGAGTGATGTAAGAGTTTTATTTTCTAATGTCTATATTTATAATACACCGGATATTGCATCCTTTGTAATTATTTAAAATTATCAGAAAATACTTTAGATGGCAACTTTAAAATGTTGCAGAAGGGATATAGATTTTCAAGATTTGTTTAAGAAACAAGTGAGCCAAAAGGATCGACCCCACTAATGTTGTTGACCCCATTCAGGTAGCACAGCAGAAAGCATATTCCCTCCTGGAAGTGTTTGTTCCTTGGTTCTCATTCGGCCAAGCTCAGGCTCAAGGGTAGGGACATCACTACGCGGGGAGGTGGGTTTTTGGCTACCAGGCCAGGTTTGTCTGGCTCTCTGCTGTCATCTTTCTCTTTGTCAAGGTACTAGGGTTTTATTCCCCATGACCTTGGCAAGTGCCCACCTCCTTCTGGGTCCCAGCAGTCTCCCTGCCAGAAAGATATAGAGCTTCCACCAGGCCTCGTCCCACACAGACCCAAGGGACTCAGACGGTGGCTTGGGGCTCTGGTTTCTCCTCCACCCAGACTCCCTCGCTGTGTGCCTGGCACCATGTCAGGCACGTTAATACACCCACAGTAAATATGCCAACCATATGACAATCCCAAGTGTGGGGAGACCTGCCTTTTCCCAATGCGAAGGTACAAAACAAAACTTTCTATTACCTTGCATGTATAAACCTTTAGGAATATAAATGAGATAGTCAATGGTCTATTTACACTATTTAATTATCTCATTAAAAATTTTAGTTACACATATATTTAAAGTGACTTATAATATAAAATATATTAATATATTAATGCAGTAATTTTTTTAAAAAATATTTATTTTATTTATTTCTCTCCCTCCGCCCGCCCCCCCCCCCATGTCTGCTCTCTGTGTCCATTCACTGTGTGTTCTTCTGTGTGCACTTGCATTCTTGGCAGCACCAGGAATTAATGTCTCTTTTTGTTGCATCATCTTGCTGCATCAGCTCTCCATGTGTGTGGTGCCACTCCTGGGCAGGCTGTGCTTTATTTTGCGTGGGGTGACTCTCCTTTCAGGGTGCACCCCTTGCTCGTGGCGCTCCCCTACAAGGGGGACACCCCTGCGTGGCATGGCACTCCTTGAGCGCATCAGCACTGCGCATGGGTCAGCTCACCACATGGGTCAAGAGGCCCCAGGTTTGAACCCTGGACCTCCTAATGGTAGGCAGACACTTTATCAGTTGAGCCAAATCTGCTTCCCACAGTACAGTAATTTTAAATGATAAATTAATTAGAAATTAGGGAAGTGGACTTGGCCCAGTGGATAGGGCATCCGTCTACCACATGGGAGGTTCACTGTTCAAACCCTGGGCCTCCTTGACCCATGTGGAGCTGGCCCATACGCAGCGCTGATGCATGCAAGGAGTGCCGGGCCACGCAGGGGTGTCCTCGCATAGGGGAGCCCCACGCGCAAGGAGTGCACCCGTAAGGAGAGCCGCCCAGCGCGAAAGAAAGTGCAGCCTGCCCAGGAATGGCGCCGCCCACACAGAGAGCTGACACAACAAGATGACGCAACAAAACGAGACACAGATTCCCGTGCCGCTGACAACAACAGAAGCGGACAAAGAAGTTGCAGCAAACAGACACAGAGAACAGACAACCGGGGTTGGGGGGGATAAATAAATAAATAAATAAATAAATAAATAAATAAATAAATAAATCTTTTTTTAAAAATTAGAAATTAATGCATTAACCATAAGGTCTTAGGCTAATTAGAAGTGTTTTTCTTAATAGAAATACTGTTTTTTTCCATGTTCACATTTAATGCATGAAACAATTTTATTTATCCTCGTCACATACCTCTTTGACATTGTTATCTTTGTCATCACTGAAGCCACTTCTCAGGCCATCTAACACAGCTTTCCAGAGCGCATTATCTTTACTTCCTTCTAAGTCATTTCAGATACAGGACGTTTTATATCCTAGATGATGCTGTCACTGGAAATTATACTCTGAGCCCCAAGTACCCATTCTCTATTCATGAGCTCTGCAAAGTAACCACTTAGTGTATTGTTTTTTTAAAGGGATCTTTAAAAGGCTGGTTTACAACAGCCAACACTTGCAATTGTAAGGAAAAATGACTAAATCTGTGTTTAGTGTTTTTGTCTCCATTTGGGCTCCATTAACTGACCTCTCCGGGCATTCGGAACATAGCACTGATGGAAGTTATTTTGGGCTACTATGTTACGACCAAACAGTACTTTGTGGGTCAAAATTAAGTGATTAAGAGTGAGCCCTGTAACAAGAGATTTAGCGAGGACTTGAATACAAGGTCAATCCCTCTTTTCAGAGCGTTGAAGGGTAGATAAACAGGTGGATGCTGTAGTCTTTGGGCTAAATTCAAGACCCTCCCTCCCATGCTGAGCACCAGCGGGGCTGCCCTCCAGAGCTTGCGCTGTCCGTCGCTGGACTCTCCCCCGCTGGCCACGCCGGTTCCGGTTTGGAGAGAGAGGGGCCCGTGGTAAGAGCTGTGATCTCTCCCAGACCTAAGCCAGGGAAAGGCAGATGCATTCCTCACCCGTCCCTTCCTTGGCTCTGCTGTTGTCTCCCAGCCAGGCTGTGAGGTGGGAGTTGATCCACAAGTGAGGAAACTGAAAGCTCTAGGCATTTTCAATTGCACTGATAGAGAAATGAAAGCCTGGCCAACAAGTAAGAGGTTACACACGTCTGCCCAGAGGCTCCGGGCTGGCTTCGGAGCTACACAACTTGGGTTCAAATCCTCGTTCTTCCTCTCAGTAGCCACGTGGCTAGCGGGAAGTCGCTTCATCTCTCTGGGCTTTACTTTCTCACCTAACAGGTGTGGAGTACCTGGCCCGGGGCTCAGGCCATCGTTAGCACTGCCTGTAAGAACCGGGAGCCTACAACTCAAACTCCAAAGGCAGAGAACAGAATTGCTCCTTGGGAAGATGCAGTTTTCCCTGAACAGCGAGTGGCCACACTGTTTATCTTTGCACAAGTGAAATACAAGAAAGTAGACAGACTTTAATAAGTAAACTGGCCACCCACCCAGACACAATGCCAGTGAGTCTAGCAGGGGTCTTTTTTTATGACAAGTATTTTAAAAATCATGTTTGTAGCTTCTTTCTTTTAATACAAAAATGATAAAGTTTGTTTTATGGAGCAGCAAAAAGAAAATAACAAACAACTCTAATTCCTAGGGATAATTTCAGGTACTGTTTTGGCATACATTCTTCCAATTCTTTTCTTAGTGGGTTTTTGGTATGGTTTTTTTTTTTTTTTTTTGTCGTTTTGTGTTTTGTTTGCTTGCTTGCCTGCCTGCTTTTCCTCTTTTAATTACAAACAGAAGACCTTCCTTTCTTATTATTTTGTAACTGTTTTTCTGACTTAATACTTTTGAACATCTCATCTTTCTACAGCAATTAACTATTACTTTATATCATTTTAATGATTACATAATAGCCTACTGTGTGGTTGTGCCATGTTTTTTTTTTTTTAACCAATCCCCTTTTAGGAAACTTTTAAGTTATTTCCAATTTTTTCCCACTATAAGCAATGACTCTTGGGATTCTACAGAGCAAAAAGCACATGCTCCCATCACTTTAGTAGATCTCATTAACTTGGGACGAGTGATCACTCTCTCCATTTGACAAATGAGAAAACTGAGGTTCACAAAGAAACGGTAACTTGCCCCAAGTCACTTAGTAACTGGTGGAGCAGTCCCCAGCCTAGGTCTTCGGGGCTTCCAGCCCAGTCTACTTTTTCCCAACATTTTTTTTTTTGGCATGGAGAAATGCATCCTCCAAAAGATACTCATCCCTTTCTGCCTCTTCCTCTCTAGAAACACCTGGGTTGGGCTTGTTTAGAGGGACCACTTAACCCAAACCAGAAAACCTAGCCTCACAACCAAAGCAACTCCTCAGCCGTCTCTCTTCACCCATCACTGAGTTTTACTTTCATCATTTTAGTTATCGCTCCTTATTATGTTTTCATTTGTTTACTTATCTTTCGTATGTCTCAGTGATTCTCTGTGGGGCAGAACCTACCCTGAGAGGTGTTTTTGGTTGGGAGGCAGAGGAGGCTGGGATACTAGACAAGCTGCAAGGCACAGACTGGCCCACATCCCTACAACATATGTGTTTTGTTGTTGTTTGCTTGCTTGTTTGTTTTTTCCTACAAGGTAGTCTGATAATTTTTAAGAGCTATCTTCCTTCTTTTATTTACTTTTTAAATTAATTAATTTTTTAATTTTTGTGAATACACCCCCTTCCTTTCTCTTCCCCTCCTCCAGTAACTTCTAATCAGCTTGGTAATATGGTAATTCTATATTTACCTTCTTACAGACCACCATATTGCTTTCCACAGTGGCTGCACCATTTTACATTCCCACCAACAAAAACTAGGGTTCCAATTTCTCTGTGTCCTCTCCAACACTTGTTATTTTCCATTTTTTTAATAAGAGCCATCCTCGTAGATGTGAGGTAGTACCTCATGGTTTTAATTTGCATTTCCCTTTTGACTAATGATATTGTGCATCTTTTCACGTGTTTATTGGTCATTTGTATATCTTCTTTGTAGAAATGTCTACTCAAGTCCTTTGCCCATTTTTAAATTGGGCTGTTTGTCTTTTTGTTGTTGCATTTTAAAAGTTCTTTATGTATTCTGGATAGTAAACCCTTATCCAGTATATGGTTTGAAACTATTTTCTCCATTCTGTAGGTTGGCTTTTCATTTTCTTGATAATATCCTTCAATGCACAAACACTTTCAATTTTGATGAAATCAAATTTACTTACTGTTTCTTTTGTTGCTCATCCTTTAGGTGTCATATATAAGAGTCTATTGCCAAATGCCAGGTCATGAGGTTTGCCCCTATCTTACAACATTCTAATGTTTAACCAGACATCTATGGAATTAAAAAACATTTATAATTATCTAAATCTAGAACCTAACTCCATTTTACCCATAAACACAAAGGATAGTATGTGTGGTTTAATTTACACTGACTTTTCCAGGAATGCAAACCACCATGGAAACTGAGAGATTATTTTACTTTCTTCGGTTTGGGGTTTTATCATTTTGGAAAATGACATCACCAATGGCAACACCTTTGATAGTATTTGAGTCACTGAAACTACTCTTGCATCCATCTGCATTTATAGCTATCATGTTCAAGGTGATTCTAAGTATATTTACCAATATACTCTTTTAACCCTTATTTCAAAATGTCAAATATAAAGAGAAAATGTCATCAATATTCAATTGGATATAATCTCTTTTCTCTTAAACCCATACATGTAAGCATCTGAATGCTTCATTTTGCTTTCTGATATAATGACCAAACATTTAACTTCTGAAATACATATTATTTAATTAAAATTTCATTCTTTTTATTTCTCCAATATATTACAGTGAAAACACTATGTTGAATTTTTTAATTATGTGAATAAATGGAACAAGTTATCTGTGAATTTTTGTTTGGAATAATAAAGGGGCATCTCAAAACTTTGTCATTAAAAAGCCTTTGGGTCCAGCTGTTTTGAGAACCTCTAGCTTGGTCTGCCTTGCCCACTAGAAGATCTAGTCCCATGAAGAAGGCCTGGTATGATCCACTCACCACTGAGGCGCATGGCATCCAGCACCCAGAAAAGTACTCAACAAAGAGCAAAGTTGAATGAAGAAACGATGGAGCCTTCTAG
Source organism: Dasypus novemcinctus (assembly GCF_030445035.2). Taxonomy (NCBI): domain Eukaryota; kingdom Metazoa; phylum Chordata; class Mammalia; order Cingulata; family Dasypodidae; genus Dasypus; species Dasypus novemcinctus. The sequence continues at coordinate 81,748,232 of NC_080680.1, read as the reverse complement.
GCACCGTAAAATTTAAGTAGGGGAGAGATATATGGGCAGAGTTCCTCCTTAGACCGGTTGACCAGGCAACGTTTCTGAAATTCCCTTTTCCTATTCTAAGTGGAGAACCCTGATCTGCCTGGATGTTGAGCGGACTCAAGGAGCTCTTGCATCTGAAGGCTCCAGCACAGGGCCTGGCCCTGGGGAGGGCTGAGTATCTGGCCATGGCTGTTGTTAGATTTCCTAACTGTTACCACGACTCTATTTTTAGCTACTCCCTACTCCTGCATCTCTGCTCAAACCCTGGTCGTTTGTGTCATTATTAATACAGTTTTCTAAGCACCTCCTATTCTGGTTATTCCCTCTTACCTCTCCCATCCCCCAAGCTGGGCCACCTTCAATAATCTCAGTCTAATTGGAAATTGGAGCTGTCAAGATGACCTTCCTCTCCCCCCAACCTCACCTTGGTCCGTCTCTGATAGATGCAAATGCCCCAGAGCCCCAGGGAGAAGCCACAGACTAGGAGGGTGCTGCAAGGGCACGCACCAGGAGCGCCGCGGCGGGGCAGGCCCGCTGCCCCCGAGTCCCGCTGCCACGTGGGGAGTGGGCCTGGCACCCCTGCCAATTCTCTGTGATGAAATGCCGCCGCCCCCGGGGAGCCATCTCCAGCCCTCCACAGTGGCTCGGCGGCAGGTTTATCACACTCGCTGAGAGAAGACATAATCAATTCCCCAGCTGGCACTTTGCGCTGAATACCCACTTTTTCAGCTTGATAGCAGGACTAAATTAGTTATTTAGCAACTAGGCCCTAATTTAGAGCAAGCGAGAGCCTTGACAAGGATCATTGTTCAAGGCCATCCCCCCTTTGCCTTCAGATAGGAGGCCCACAAATCCCCAGAAGGTGATAAATAGACAATTAGAAAATAGATATATCTGGTTAGATCTACAAGGCTCCCCGGCGCTGTCAGGCTCACAATGAAGGGGGCCGGGGTAAATTGGTGCCAGGGAACGCCAGCTGCACGGCCATCCGTCCTGCAGACACTCAGCCATATGTGGCCATTTACAGGCCGTCCCGAAGAATAGATCGGACCAATAAGACCAGAGGGAACTCAAAATACTTGACAAAGTTGGCTGCTCTTCATTTAACAAGAATAAAATATCTAATGGGGTGTAATGGAGGCCATCAATCACCTGCTGCCAGACCCAGCCGTAATACCACACCTTTAACTATTAATGCAACTTTTTTCTCTCTCTAATAAGTGGGACAGCACATCCGCTTGGTATACAAGGCTGATGTCTGGGGAGTGGAGATGAATAGGGGATGCTGGATTGCTGTGGCAGAGGATGAATTCCAGCTTAAAATTAGGAAAGGGAGAGGAAGCAAGGCATTCGGAATCTGCTCGAGTGACGAACTACATTCAGCGGCTCCAGGCTATTTTGTTACTCCCTTCAAGGTGAGGTTTTCCAGTACATCTGCCTCTTTCAATTCCAGCAATTACTGAGCCCTTCTTTCCATAGAAAAAAGTCTTGGCACTGTAGGACATGCACCAATCAGGTCATTCCTGCCCTCAAGGAGATTTCAGTCTACTGCAGGAAACAAACACAGGCACAAAGAACTGCAAGACGAGACAGAACTTGGGAGGAGGTTAAGGAGGGCACAAGGAGTCTTCCACATCCTGAGGAAAGAGAGGTTGGATCCAGAGTGGGCGGCTCCAGCCCTGTGCATGAAAAGAAGTTCCATAGCCTTCTTAGGCTTGGAAGACAGGTAAGATTTGGCCAGAAAAGGAAAGGCACTCCAGGAAGAGGAAAGAATGTAGACAAAGGGAAAGAGGCTGGTCCCTTTGGATGGAGTGGAGTGTACGTGGAGGGGAAGAACAGAAGATGAGGTGGAAGATGAGGTCGGAGCTAGTCAAGGAAAACCTTCATTCATTTGTTCATTCAATCTGCAAGTATTGAGTACTTGTCAGGTACCGGGATTTGTGAAAAAGAGAGACTGAGATACAGAAAAGAGAGTTTTTAAATTGTCGATAATTTCCACTGCATTTAGCTTAATAACATCAGACTTAAGGACCATCTTATGGGACATCACACTGTCCCACAACCCCACTGGGAAAGAAAGAACCAGGATCGCCTTACTTTGAATGCTAATTTGCTTTTCACAGCACATGAGAGCCCTGTCCCCTCCCCAGTACTGCAATGAAACCAATTCTGGCCAGTAGGGTATAGGAGGAAAGAAAAGATTGGTGCCTGCATAAGATAGGATACTCTGAGCTCTAATGAACAGGAAAACTGGCTCCAGCTGGCCTAACTAGTAAGGAAATGTATTGGCTCACAAGACTGGAAGTCATAGATAGAGCTGGCTTCTGGATTGGTTCACTCAGAAGATCAACCCTGCCATCAAATACATCTCTGGTGGAGACTGGATGTTCACCAATCCATTTTCTCTTGTTTCAGAGCATTCAGCTGGAGTATATTCCCAGTCTCCCTTCCAGTTAGGTGTGATCAAGTGACTGAGTCTTAGCCAGTGCAATGAGGGTGGAAGTGTGCACCACATGCAAGGCTGGTCCATAAAAATATCTCATACACAATCCTCCATGTGTCTTCCCTCATCTGCCAACCAGATCCAAAAGGAGAGGACAGAATCACCCAGTGGAAGGAGCTTGCTTCCATGAATTACTACATGAAAGACCTTTTCCAAACTCCTGAATGGACTTTACATGATCAAAAAAATCTTATTTGTTTGTTAAACAGCTAATGATACTGTACTAGTCAGCCGAAGGGGTGCTGATGCAAAATACCAGAAATTGGTTGGTTTTTATAAAGGGTATTTATTTGGGGTAGTTGCTTACAGATACCAGGCCATAAAGCATAAATTACTTCCCTCACCAAAGTCTATTTTCAAGTGTTGGAGCAAGATGGCTGCCGACGGCTGTGAGGGTTCAGGCTGCCTGGGTTCCTCCCTTTCAGGGTCTTACTTCTCTCTGGATTCAGGGCTCCTTTCTTCCAGGGGCTTGCTTCTCTCTCCTCTATGTACTTACTTCCTGGGGCTCCAGCTTAAGGCTTCAGCATCAAACTCCAACATCAAAACTCCAACATCAAAAACCCTAACTCTAGTAATATTTTTACAAAATGAATTTAAAAAAAACAAAAAAAAAACCCTAACTCTGTCCTTTGCCATGCCTTTTATCTGTGAGTCCCCACGCCCTATTGACGTGGCCCAATCAAAGCCCTAATCATAACTTAATCACACTCAGGTACAGACCAGATTACAAACATAATCCAGTATCTATTTTTGGAATTTATAACCATACCAAACTGCTACAGATACTTACCCTCAACAATCTAATTTATTCTACCCTGAAGTCAGTAATGTTAGCCTCATCCCAAGGCCAGTGCTCTACTGGTTCCAAGACATGTGCCAAGAGAATCAGACTGTCTGCTTCCTTGTTTACATCCATTGGGAAAGAGAGGACCACTTCCAGAAGCTCTCCAAGAACAGCAAGTACCCTCCTTTCCCCAACACATCTAGAAAACCTGCCCTCAGGTTTCATTGGTCATAAATGGGTCACATGCCCATGCTCAAATGCCATGACTAGGGGATACAATTATTCTAATTGGATTGTACAATCAAGATGAGTAGATCTCCCCGAGGCACATAGCTACATGGGAAGAAGGGATATCTGAACAAAATTGGAGTTTTGTTAGACAGGGGAAAGAGATGTTAGGAATGTAAGCAACAACATCTGCTCCAACACTTTTCTCAAGGTCCTCAATTATTCTAGAGCTTCCAGAACTCTGCAAAGCCCAAACTTTTGTGGGCAATTTTTTTTTTTTTAAGTTTATTTTTTATTTATTTCTCCCGCCCGCCCTCCCCCCCCCCCCCCCCCCGCCAGTTGTCTGCTCTCTGTGTCCATTCACTGTGTGTTCTTCTGTGACCGCTTCTATCCTTATCAGCAGCACTGGGAATCTGTGTCTCTTTTTGTTGCGTCATCTTGCTGTGTCAGCTCTCCATGTGTGTGGCGCCATTCTTGGGCAGGCTGCACTTTCTTTCACGCTGGGCGGCTTTCCTTGTGGGGTGCACTCCTTGAGCATGGGGCTCCCCTACACGGGGGACACCCCTGCATGGCACAGCATTCCTTGGGTGCATCAGCACTGCACATAGGCCAGCCCCACACGGGTCAAGGAGGCCTGGGGTTTGAACTGCGGACCTCCCATGTGGTAGGTGGACGCCCTATCCTTTGGGCCAAGTCCACTTTCCTTTTGTGGGCAATTTTTTTTTTTTTTAAAGATTTATTTATTTATTTAATTCCCCCCCCCCCCCCCCAGTTGTCTCTTCTCTGTGTCTGTTTGCTGCGTCTTGTTTCTTTGTGCGCTTCTGTTGTCGTCAGCGGCACAGGAAGTGTGGGCGGCGCCATTCCTGGGCAGGCTGCACTTTCTTTCGCGCTGGGCGGCTCTCCTTCCGGGGTGCACTCCTTGCGAGTGGGGCTCCCCTACGCGGGGGACAGCCCCGCGTGGCGTGGCACTCCTTGCGCGCATCAGCACTGCGCATGGGCCAGCTTTGTGGGCAATTTTTAACAAGACATGTAGAATGTAAGGTTTGGAAGAGATTTTGAGATCGCCTATTCTAAACCAATGCCTTCAAAGTATAGATGAGGAAGGTGAGCCCAAGGACCCCAAGGAATCAGTGGTGAAGTCAAGAATGCACCTACAAGTGGTTCCCAAACCTTGTTGCACATCAGAAACACCTGGGGAAATTTCTAGCAATACAGATTCTCAGACCCTGTCCTAGGCTGACTAAATCAGAATCTTTGGAAGTGGATCCCAGCATTTCATATTTTAAAACTCTCCCTTACAACAATAAAAATATTCAAAACCATAAAACTATGCAATACAAAGAGAGAGTCCTAATGGAAACTATGGACTTTAGTTAATAATATAGTTATAATAATATTGGTTCATCAATTGTAATAAAGGTAACTCCCTAATGAAAAATGTTAATAATATGGAAAACTTTTGGGGGGATATATGGGAACTCTGTACTTTCTGCATGATTTTTCTGTAAACATACAAATACTCCCAAAAATAAAATAAAATAAAATAAAAACTCTCTTCCTAGCTCATTCTGGTTCAAAGACAGGTTTGGAGTACTAGAGTACTACACTTTTTCCAGAGAAATCATTTTTTTATTCTAATTTACTTTAAGAACAGAAAATTTGTGGATTTGGTTAATCTAGGAGTATTAAAAAAAAAAAAAAGCCAACCCAGAAGATCAGTCTTCTCTTGGGAAAGTCATGCTTTCTTGGTATCTCAATTTCCTTGTCTGCAAATAGAAGATAGCTAACGATCTCTGACCCCTCTATTCGCAGAGCTATTGTGAGGCCCAAATAAGATAAATGAGACCAGAGCATCCTTTGTAAACTGTTAAGCACTGTTGTCTAATTTGCCAGTCTATATCCTCTCCAGCCCTGCTAAAAAAAAACATTTAAGGAAACATACACATCCATATGGACAGAGCCGTCAATCTGAAAGATCCCATGGATGGGAGAGTCAGGTCCAAACAGATGGAGACTAGACTCTTGTCCTCAACCCCCTACCCACTTGGGGAGGCTTCCCCTTGGCTACTGCTGGTTTCATGCATTATTCAGTCATAAGAGTCACCCTACAGTGGCCCTGATAGTGTCCTTCACACAGTCTGAGAGTGTCCCCAGGTAGGGCAGAGAAGGAACAAGAAGCTGAAGGACTCTGAACACACCTGCAGCATGCAGATGAGCCAGGTGTTTTGGCAACATGGGGCTGAGTGCTCCTTGCAGAGAAGGCAGGAGAGGTCTGGGTAGTAGAGGAGACAGTGATGGCTGCAAAACTTTGGCCATCAGGTTCTTGGTACAACCTGTGTTTGGGGCTTTCTCTAATCATTTCCCAGAATGTATATTTTGGGCTTATTGTGAAGATTCCTTCTATTTCAGTTTTTAAAGCATATTCATGTCTCAACTCTTGATCCTCAAAATCACCTGGCACATAAATAGATTGAATGTTTCCTTCTTCTGAATCTGTCATGCTCTGCTTGTGTCCTATTTTACCAAGTTTAAATTCAACTCAGTCCCTAACCATTTTATATACAACCATAAATCCAAATGCCCCATGTTTCCTTTCTTTTTCCATCTGACTCACACTCTATAATTAATTAATTTAGCACATTATATTAGTTAGGATTCACAAGTTGCAGAACACTATCTCAGATGAATGTAAGCAAAAAAAGAGAAGTTATTATAAGAACAAAAGAGAACTCATGGTACCCAAGAATAGGAATACGTCTGGGCCCCAGGTTCAAAATCTGGGGACTCAGACCTTGTCAAGGCATTCCCCTCATTTCCCCTCTCTGGCTGAATATCCACTGAATATTTATCATTTGTCTATCTGTCTATATATCTATTTATCCATCCATCCATCCATCCATCCATCCATCCATCCTCTTCCCTGGTCCATCTTCTCCACCTCTACTTCAAAGAGAAGGGAATATGTTGGCCAACAGTTCTTGCGCTTTGCCTCTTATGTTTTTATCCACCAGGAATAAAGAAATCTGCCCTTTCTATATACCTAATTCTAAAAAGCATGGAGGGGGCTTACTGGCTGAAGTACCCACCATTGGGAACCACCTTATAGATAGACTGGGGAAGAAGGATAATTCTAGAAGAAGATGGATGAAGGAGCAGTGCTGGGAAACAAAACAAAAGGTATTCATTACACAAATATTTCTATAGTTTATCATATCTGAAGCATTAATGTATTCATTCAAGAATATGTCTTGAGCACTTACTATGTGCTAGCCATTGTAGTAGGCACTGGAGATAAAAGTAGTGAACAAAACACTATCTCTGTTCTCATGGAGCTTACAGTCTATCTGGCAAGATAGAAAATAACCATAACCAATCACTTATTGCAATTGTGGGTATTATGAAGGAGAACAGGACACTATTAGAATATATATGTGTATATTTATATTTATAGTTATATTATTTATATTTATAAAGCCTGACCTAGTTTGGATGGATGAGATGTCTTCCCCAAGATACAAGCTATGACTGAAGGGTGAGTTGTAATTAGCTGAAAACTCTACTGAGTGCTCTAAGAATTTAAAGATGAAGAACCTGACTTCAAGAAATTTCAGTAGAGCAAGGCTTAAGAGTTCCACAAAACACTGGATCTACGGTATATTAATAAGTTTCTGGTTTTGGAAAAGAAAAGGTTCTGTGGTCAACTAAGTTTTTGGAAACACTCAGTTGGTCAAAGTTAAACTATTTACTGCAGAACTTGTTAGTGATTTTTATATGCCAACATACCCTGAGAATCTCTTTCCAATCAGGACAACATCCTTAAATATAAGCACAGGTACTTTGTTGGAAAACCCCTTCAAATTATGGAGAGTAAGACACATACCCAAGGACACATGGCTCATTAATGATAAGAATCTGAATTTATTGACCTTCCCATTGGTGTTTCCTCTCCCCCAAATTTCTTACATGTTAGAGGTTGTAGTTGCAAAATAATCACTTTCCCAACCTCCATTATAGCTATTGATGGCCATATGTAACTCATTTCTGCCAGTGAGATGTAAGGAGAAATCTTGGGAGCTTATAAAAAGACTTTGCCACTGATATAAAGAGATATTCATAGGGAAACGGATGTGGCTCAACCAATTGGGCTCCCATCTACCACATAGGAGGTCCAGGGTTCAATGACCAGGGCCTCCTGATGAGGGCAAGCTGGTCCACGTGGCAAGCTGGCCCATGCAGAGTGCCAGCCCCAAACAGGAGTGCGGCCCATGCAGGAGATCCCCACTGCATGGGAATGTCGCCCAGCATGGGAAAGCCACCCCGTGCAGGAGTGCCGGCCAACACAGAGAGCTGGCACAGCAAGATGATGCAACAAGAGACACATAGGAGAGAAAATAAGAAGATGTAGCAGAACAGGGAGATGCAGTGGCGCAAGAGAGTAATCACCTCTCTCCCACTCCGGAAGGTTACAGGATCAGTTCCCAGAGCCACCTAATGAGAATATAAGCGGACACAGAAGAACACACAGGGAATGGACACAGAGAGCAGACAACAGGGGGAACAGAGGTGAGATATAAATAAAATAAATCTTTAAAAATGAGAGAGAAAGATTCATAGGATGAGTTCACAATGCCCTTCCTGCTTTGGGACTCTGTTAACAGAACACATGGTGCCTGAGCTGCTGCGGACATATTATGACCATGAGGGGATCATCACAACACCTTAAACAAGGTAAAAAGCAGAAAGCAGGTGGGAAGAGCCACACACTTGATTACATTGCCAAGTGGCTGGACCACCTCTGTGAACATCTACCTCTTTCTGTTACTGGCAGCCAAAAAACATCTTTACTGATTAATTTCCCAACCCTGGTCATCCATCTTGAACTTTAAAAATACAGAATGTGTCCATGGTCAGCATTTTCCTGGTAGGATGCCTCTTATTTTTCATACCCAAATTTCAGAAAATATACATATCTTTCAATATAATATATTTCAGCCAATATTTATAAAGGAAAATTAATATTTGTGGCTCAAAAACTCATTATGACAACAAAAAGACAAATGACCAAATTTAAGAATGGGTAAAAGACTTTAAAACACATTTCTTTAAAGAAGATATGGAAATAGTCAATAAGCACATCAAAGATGCTCAACATCATTGGGAAATACAAATCCACCACAATGAGATATCACTTCATATCCAGTAGGGTGGCTATTATTAAAAAACAACAACAACAACAACAATAACCAGAAAGTGACAAGTGTTGACCAGAACATGGAGAAACTGAAACCCTTATACATGGTTGGTGAGATTGTAAAATGGTGCAATCACTGTAGAAAAGTTTGGCAGTTCCTCAGAAAATTGAATGTAGAATTACCATATGATCTGGCAATCTCACTTCCTGGTATAAGCCCCCAAAGAATTAAAAGCAGGGACTCGAACAGATATTTGTATACCACTGTTCATAGCAGCATTGTTCATGATGGACAGAAGGTGGAAACAACCCAAAAGCCTATCAACAAATATAACAAAATGTGTTATATACCCCCCCACACACACACATATATACACATACACACACGCATGCACACAATGGAATATTACTCAGCTGTAGAAACCGATGAGGTTCTGATACATTCATGCCACAGCATGGATGAACCTCAAAGACATCATGTTGAGAGAAATAAACCAGACACAAAAAGACAAATACTAAATTATACCAAATTCATAAAGACAGAGAGATGACAGGTTTCCAGGGGTCAGGGGGAGGAGAAATGGAAGCTATTGTTTCATGGGTGCAGAGTTTCTGTTTCAGGTAATGGAAAAGTTTGGGTAATGGATGTTGGTGATGGTAGCACAATACCATGAATGTAACTAATACAACTGAATTGTACACTTGAAAGTGGTTAAAATGAGAAATTGTGATTTGTGTATCTGTTACTATAATAAGTTTTTTATTAATAAAAACCTCATTATGACATTATTAACAAAGCTGTGTGAGGAAATTCCCAATATATATTTCAACTAGTAGATTGTCAGAATCACACACAGTGCTTTGAAAAGCACACCAGGTGAAAGCAAAAGGGATGTATCTCAGATGGGACCAGTGCTAAAAGAAGCCATACACACAAACACTGTTAACAATGACATTTATCATATAATGACAGGAAGAGATATTTCAAGCACTTTACCTCCTAATATGATTGCTTGTAACTTAAATAAAGGCATTTGACAATGTTTTAGTTATATTTTAGGAATATTTGATTGAGGGTTTTGAGTTGACATGTAATACATTATATCTTTTTCCATTTAAAATAATGGAATATACGTTCTCAGTTAATGTTTTTGTGCAAATGTCTGATTTTCAGAAAGGATTACTGAAAGTACAGAAGCCTGCAATTTTATGTAGCAGGAAACCTGAATTTGAATTGTCTTAGAAATACTTTCACTGAACTACAAATCAATACTCCACTTATATCAAGAATCAATATGATAATCAGTTGTACTAAAACTTTCTAAATCGTCTGTGGAACAGTGCTTATTCATCTTGTTTTTCATAAGGTTTCTATACCTCTGAGCCACAGGCCTGGCTGTGCATCAAACTCACCTAGGGAACTTTAAAATATATAGATGTGCACGTCCCACTTAGACAAACATAATATCTGGGAGTGGGGCTCATGCATCAGTATTTTTTTTACCCCCCCAGACAATTCTAAAGTACAGACAGTTTTGAGAATCACTGTTCTAAGCAACAAATGCTTCCAAGCTCTGAGGAATAGGACCACAAAATTATGAAGCCCGCAAGTTTCCTTTTTATCTTGGTTAAGAGGAAGCTCAACCAAACTTCGTTATAGGAATTTTTTGTCCCTGCTTCTTATTTCATTTAACTCTCCCCTTTCCCTAGATGCATCTTCTTTTATCTTAGTTCACCTGCCTTACAGTAAAATCCCATATCTTCTTTGTTATATCAGTAGAATTTTCATTCATCCTGACCAACCACTAGCACATAAGACCACACGTGAACACACACACACACACACACACACACACACACACACACCAGGGTTTATCCTACTCCAAGAAGCCACGCCCCCTTCATCTAACATAATCTTATTTTTTTTCCCTCCAGAAGTTTGATTGCCTTAAACATGTACCACAGTGGTTAAAACCTTGAGTAATCCAATTTTCTATGAATCAAGGATATCAAATATTAAAATCCACCTACTTTTCTATGGCTAAAAAATATTCCACTTTGTGAACAAAATATATAGACTCATTTATGCCTGAGTTCATCAACCAGTTAAAATTTTTTGTGTTGTTCTTTTCATCAGCTCTGACAAAGTGATATAGAATTAGACACCCTATGAACTGTTTCTTTGCTCTAATGTGTGAGCTGCGCTTCACTAGAGGGAATAAAATAATCCACTGTCATTTCTGCTTTTATCATATTCATTTTTGGCAGAGAATTTATTCACTCTTTACTATATAGTTATTTATGTACTACAATCTTGCATTTTTGCATCCCCCAGAGAATGTACCATTAAAACTCTTAATGTGACACCTCATATTTTTAGTAGACTAGAAAATAGTTACAATTTTAATTTAAATTGAAATGACTATGTAATAGCTGGACAAATCAGTTTGAGATCCCCAGAGCTCTTAATTATAATTCTCCATTGTTTTCTATGCATAAATTTCTTTTCCAAAGTGCTCGTTCTGAAATGCTCACTCATTTTTTTCAGCTGTTCTATGCTCATTCCAAACTCACTTATTTAATAATTTTCTATGGTTAACAACTTCATGATTAAACTTTAATGTTAAATATAAATGGTTGAAATAATAAGCCTATTAGAATGTTTAGCAAAGAAAGAGGATTCAACATTTGAGGAATGATGAATTTAAGTAGCAAATATAAAAGAGGGAGAGAAATTTGGTCTGGCTGGGAACAAAGCAGAGTCATAGATATTTCGTTATCATAGATGACATATATCAGAGATATCATATGTGTATTTGAGATATACGTGATCAATATGAATGGCTAAGTTTTCTCCAAGCACCACTGCAAGGGGAGAAGAACCTTAATGTGATGTAATTCAAGGGTAGAAGCAGCTGCAAGGACATCTAGATGAGAATCAGAAGTGAACTGAAAAGAATGGGGAAAAGGATTCTACTAAAGACAACCAGTCACTTTTCCAGAATCACAAGGTCCACTAACACAAATGTCAGATCCTGCAATAAATTATATTATACCCACTCATTACCCATGTAGTTGAGGGTGTGTTTTGGAGCATTTTAGGATTTTTAAAAATAATAAAAATAAAAATAAACAAACAAAAAAACATTACCCAAGATATTGTGAGATCAGACTTGATTTTGGGCGGCGGATTTGGCCCAGTGGTTAGGGCATCCGTCTACCACATGGGAGGTCCGTGGTTCAAACCCCGGGCCTCCTTGACCCGTGTGGAGCTGGCCCATGTGCAGTGCTGAGGCGCGCAAGGAGTGCCATGCCACGCAGGGGTGTCCCCCGCGTAGGGGAGCCCCACGCGCAAGAAGTGCGCCCCATAAGGAAAGCCACCCAGCGCGAAAGAGAGTGCAGCCTGCCCAGGAATGGTGCCACACACACGGAGAGCTGACACAACAAGATGACGTAACAAAAAGAAACACAGATTCCGGTGCTGCTGACAACAACAGAAGCGGACAAAGAAGAAGATGCAGCGAATAGACACAGAGAATAGACAACCGGGGTGGGGGGCGGTGGAAGGGGAGAGAAATAAATAAAATAAATAAATCTTTAAAAAAAAAAAAGACTTGATTTTAACACTCTGAAAATGTTACAAAATAAAAATGTCTCCAACATAAGACAGGGGTAATGTCTCTAATAAACTTCAGGGAAGGATCTACTCAGTTCCCCTGAACACAGCTGGAAGCAAGAATATGTTTTTCCTCCTCCTCTCCCTATTCTCCACCCAACAACTCCCAGGACACACAGACACACACACAGACACACACACACCACAAGGCCTAATTAATGAAGGCTGACTGCCAAGCTGTTACTCTACTTAATGGAGAAGACTTAAACCACCTAGAAATGAGCACTGGACAGGTTCCTGGAGTCCTGGACTCTAACACTGACTTGGACACTAACTGGCCACATGACCTTGGTCAAGTCCATTCATCTGCCTGGGCCTCAGTGTCCTCATCTGTAGAATGAAAAAGCAGGGCTTTGGGCCCACCCTTCCAGCTCTGATATTCCATGGCTTCTAATTCCATTACTTAGTCCCATCTTTATGTCCTTTATTTGATATTTATTGAGTATCTCCTATAGGCCAGACTTTGTGCTTTGCATTGAGAATATCAAGATGAATAGGACACTGCCCTTGCCCTCTAGAGTTTAGAATCCACTGGAATGGGGAAACAATATCGATGTGGGAGTTAAGGAGATTTGGTTTAGGATAAATACAAAGTTTCTGTCATGGTCATTTAAGTGCATGGATATGTCATTGTCCAAAATGGATAGAGTGACAATAAAATGTATAATTCAAACCAGAATTCTTTTGAGAGAAAAGGGCAGGACTATTGATAAGTATACAGGGACAACAGATTTAAACTGAGACTATCTGAGGCAACCCAGGATGTATAGGCACCTTACAGATAAGGACTATAGTAGAAAATAGGTTTGGGGGAATAATTTTGTTTCTAAAAATACTGCCTTTCAAGTACCTATGGAATATACAAATAGAGTGCATAGTAGAAAGATGGACACAGGGTCTTGGAGCATAGGAGAGAGGTCTGGGCCAGAGACACAGATTTAGGAGCCATCACCAGATGGCTGGTAACTGGAGCCACGGGTGGATGAAACCATACAGGCAAACATGAAGATCAGGAAGAGAAAGATGGCAAGGCAGGGTCCTGGAATTAACATTTAAAGGGCAGGCAGAAGAAGAGGCTAAAAGGGAGACTGAGAAGGAGTGGTAGGAGAGGTAGGAAACAGAGAAGAGCATAACATCAAAATCAGAGACAGTTCCAAGATGGAGGAAGTGGTCAACAGTGTCAGGGACCATGAAGAGATAAAGTAGCTATTGACTTCAGCAATGAGTAAGCCAGGGGCACCCTTGGAGAGCCCTCACCTGGGGGCAGTTTCCTCCAAAGTCACACTTTAATAACGCTTTACATAAAATATTTCTCACCTCTTCTTTAGAGCTATTCCATTTTCATGATGTCTGTTTGTGCATCTGAAAAATGGAGATAATGATAGCCAATGACTGTAGAGTACTACTTAAAAGATCAAATACCATCATGGACCTGAGAAGCACTGTGCTGGTTTGGAGCTGTATACAGCCCAGAAAAACATGTTCTTAAACTTAATCCATTCCTATGTGTGTGAACCCATTGTAAGTAGGACTTTTGATGAGGTTATTTCATTTAAGAGGTGGCCCACCTCAATCATTTTTATTCTATTCTTAGAATCCTTTATAAGCAGAATGAAATCCAGACACAGAGAGAGAAGACCATGGGAAGCAAGAAGCAGAATATCAATGGAAACTGGAAGAGAAGGGAGGGGCCAGGAGAGGCCACCATGTGACAGAGGAGCCCAGGACCAAGGATTACCAGTAACCAGCCCCAGAAATCCACAGTCTTCATGGAGAAAGCATCGTTTTGATGATACCTTGATTTGGAATTTTTTCCTAACCTTGAAACCATGAGCCATTGTTTAAGCTGACCAGTTGCATGGTATTTGCTTGAGCAGCCAAGGGAAATGAAAAGAAGCACTTTTCAAATTAAATATTATACTGAAGTTATCTCTTTCCTTTCTGCTTTCAACATCAACTGTTCCTCATATTCATTCTCCTTCCTTTCTGCCTTTAATCTTACCTTTCTAAATCTTACCTTTTTAGCTTCCACCCAATCCTTTCTACAGCCAAGTCCATGAAATTGTGGTCTGAACTTATTGTTTCCACTGTCCAGTCATTCTTTCCTTTTCCTGAGGTCAAGTTTCTGGCCCTATCACACTCTTGAAATTAACCTTCGTTTCTCCTTAACAGATCAAGTGCCCTCTTCTTAGCCGTTACCCTCCTTGTCCTCTCTACAGCATCCAGTACAGCTGACTGTCTCCTCTCTTGGCTTTGAAGACTTACTGTTTCCTCTCCCATCTATCTTCAACTCCTTCACCACTTCTTCAATCCATGGTTCACAATAGCTGGGCCTAGCTGTTTGATTGGGTTTATAAACTTTTCAGAGTTCCTATACCAGACTGGTGTTTAGACCTAGTTATACATCTCTGGGACCAGAAGAGATGCCAGGCCCTTGGAAAGGGCCCATAGCTAATAGCCAAAGACCAGACTTGAGGTTTCTATCATGAAACCCCTGAGGTTCCCATTCTACAACCTAGAATACCAGTCCTACATTCTCACATCAAGAATCTCACACCATTATTGCCTCTCAGGTTTAGAAGGGAAACTCAAGTGATCTAGTGTGACACCTGATGTTTATAACCCTTCCTCAACAGTCCCAGAAATTAGCTCTCCTGCTTTTGCTTGAGCATACTCCAGGGACAGGAAACTTGTCACTTCCTGGGCAAGCCTCATTCCTTCCCAGACTGCTCAGAAGAAAGTTCTACCTCATATAGAATCAAACATGGGGAAGCGGACTTGGCCCAGTGGATAGGGCATCCGTCTACCACATGGGAGGTCTACGGTTCAAACCCCGGGCCTCCTTGATCTGTGTGGAGCTGGCCCATGTGCAGTGCTGATGCGTGCAAGGAGTGCTGTGCCATACAGGGGTGTCCCCGTGTAGGAGAGCCCCATGCATAAGGAGTGCACCCCATAAGGAGAGCTGCCCAGCACCAAAGAAAGTTCAGCCTGCCCAGGAATGGCACTGCACACATGGAGAGCTGACACAACAAGATGATGTAACAAAAAGAAACTCAGATTCCTGGTGCCACTGATAAGGATAGAAGTGGACAAAGAAGAACACGCAGCAAATGGACACAGAGAGCAATCAATGGGGATCTTGGGGGGGGAGGGGAGAGAAATAAATTTTAAAAAATAAATCTTTAAAAAAAAGAGAGAATCAAACATGCTACTTATTATACCCATGCACTTGGGTTTCTTTATACTCCATGGGTCCATCCAAAAGAAGCTAAATCATCAACTCTTCCACACATCTTCATATTTTTTAAGATACCTGTTGTGACAGTTTGAAGTTCTTTTATGAATTCCCAAAAGAGAAAGGTTATGTTTTTTAATTAATCCATTCCTGTGGGTGTGAGACCATTTTGACTGAACTATGTCAGTAAGGAGTAAGCCATCTTGGGTCTCAGTCCTCTTGCTGGGTGTGATATAAACGAAGACTCAGAGAGAGAGACACACACACAGGAAAAGGAAGTCACCATATCTGATCCTGACATGTGAGGTAGGACTGCAGGAAAGCAGAAAAGCCCCAAGAGGTTGAAAGAGGTTCCAGAGTCTGGAATGAATGGAATATAGAGGTATGGAAAGAGGACCCTAAGGGCTGGGCCCATGGAGCAGCCCATGGCTGAGGGGACAAGGCCTATGCCCGGTTGTCCAGAGCTGAACTCCAGGAGACTATAGATTCTTAGAGGGGAAGGCAGAGATTGGTGGCCATTTTCACCACATGGCAGGATGCTGGGATCAACAGTAGCTGACCTTTGGTGAGAAAGCGTCTCTGATAGGGCCTTGATAATGAACATTTCATGGCCTAGGAACTGTAAGATTTTATTCTAAATAAAATCCCTATTACAAAAGCCAAGCCATTACTGGTACTTTGCATTGGCAGCCCTTTGGCAAACCAAGGCACCTGTCACATCTCTTTGTCAGTCCATAAAGCCAGTCCACCTCCATTCCTTCCACCATTCCTCACATCTCACAGCTGTAAACCTCCTCATTAGCCTGACCAACTTGCCTGACTGTAATATTTCCAATAAAGAGTATGTATATGCATGTGTGTTCATGTGTGTTTTGTGAACAAAGGGGGTATCTTTTAGTTTTCCTTTAAGAAGTTCCTTTCTGCAAACATCAGGGAACAATTTCCAAGAGGCAGCATGACAGATGATGACATAGGAACAAGGTCATCCAGAGCCCAGCACATCAGCAGTCTGAAAAACCCTTAAGTGAAGAATGCTTGTCTCCATGAAACCTTGATAATTTAAAAGGGGCAACGACTATCTGAAGCTTTCAAGGTCTCTGTTAAATCCAGCAAAGATAGGTGACTGGAAGGGGGGGCTTCTCATGCAAGGGGACCCTTCGGTCTTTAGCGACATCATTATCTGTGGGTTATTATCATTACTACAAATACTAATATACTTTTATTAAGCACTACCAATGACCCAGGGCAAGTGAGTTTAAGTTCATATAATATCCATTTTCATTATCGAGAGAAAAGAAGAGAATGAACAAGGGACTATAATGTGAAATTCTAAAGTAGGAAAAATGAAAAAAGGTTAATTAAAAAAAAAAAACCACAGAGTAAAGAGAAAGGCTCCAACTGTTTGTGGTCAGGAACCATGATGGATGGTAGACTTTTCCCCTATGATTTCTTTCCATCTCTCTCTCTAAAAAAAGATCCTCTTCTAAGCTAAGGACATTGCAGGGGCAGAGAAGAAGAGGTGGGGAGAAGGGAAGTCGACTTTCATCTCAAGGGCCCCTTTTGGCTCTGAAATACTACAAAGCAAAATGCTTCCTAATTCTAATATCTAGCTCCAAACAGAATCAAGTTGAACATTAAAAATACATTAAAATGTAAAAATCAAATTTAAAATTATATTAAATCCTGAGAAATATTCCTGCCCACAAAGACGTTTTTTGTACCACCAACACTAAAATCCCAAAGTATGCCACTCACCTCTAAGTGCACCAGGACTTCTCTATGGTTAACGTCTCTTAGGACAAATGTGAGAAATTCCCCATTCACCACCAAACTTCCCTGAAACTCTCCTATGAAATTATATCTTTCTGTTCTACAACTTTCTGCTTGGTAATTTGCAATATTTTTCTTTACAAGTTATTTCTCTCCATCATATTAATGCCTGAGGTTTTTCAGAGTATATAAACCAGAATGGAAATTCAGAATACCAAGCAGGTCAGGAAAATGGGCATTTAAATGGAGAGGGAGTGTGCTACCCAGGCCAGAGTGTGAGTTGTACTTTGTTTGTATATTTATAGCACACAGTGAGGTGTTTGTAGCTACCCTGTTGGAGCTACTTATCTTGGTGAATTTTTATCCATCTTTCTAAATTACACATCAAACCTTCATATCATTGTGAAGTGACTTGGTGTTATTAGTCTTATCTAGAAGGGACCCTAAATTTGTATGTGTTTGCAAGTATGTGTCATGTTTATAGAAACAAACCTGGAGATAGGCTATAATTTACCCAAGGTCACGTGGCATTTAACAGAAGAACCAGGTCTGGAGTCCAAGTGTCCAGCTCCCAGAATCCAGTGCTCTTCCTGCCTAAATCCACAGTACCAGGGACAGTGATGCAAAAGGTCACAGTCAGTCTTAGAGAAGTCTTTCCAGTACCTCAAAATAAGAAGAGGAATAAGAGATGCTTCTTGGAAAATTGGCTTAGAATGGGGATCATGTGGAATGAACACCAAAAAAACCCATGTGTGAACTGGTATGCACCTTGGTGCTTCCCGATCTGTTCCCCATTGAGGGTTGCAGTCTAAGGACCTTCACTGCAGGACAATATATGTATTCCTTTTCATATCCACCTAGCATCAAGTATGAAGTTCAAATTCAATACATGTTCAACTGAGTAAATGAATTAAATGAATGCAGTTAGAAATGAGTTAAGAATCAATAAATATTCAATAAATGACCAACTGGCTAATCGTGGGGGGGGTGGGGAGAAAGATTGTGGGTGGAGGTACACAATCAGATTTGTGTTTTGAGAAGATGACTCTGCAGAGACCAGTGAGGAATACTCTGTGAAGTTCATCTTCAAGGACTTCTGGCAGAAGCTGTGCTATGAGTTGCATATATATTCTCGCAATTTTTACAGCCACGTCCTGAGGTGGATACTATTTTTCTGTTTCACAGCTGAGAATCTGAAGCTGTACAAGACCAAGCAATTGCTCAAGGTCACCCAGCTAGGATGTAACACAACTTTCATAATAACTGTCATTGTGAACATCTTAAAGTTTTCAAAATCTGCCAGAAATTCCAAGTTCTCTTCCCCTTAATGACATACACCCATCAATGTAGGGTTTTTGTTGTTGTTTGTTTGTTGAGCACTTTCTTACTCTCTGGAACTACAAGATGCTCCAGGTTCATCTTGTATATTTCCTGCCTCAGCCCTAGAGTCAGTCACTCCTCCAAAGACCACAGGTTCTTTTTATTGGAGAACGGTATTAGAAACCAAGATTTGGTCACTATGTGACTATGTGACCAGATTTATTTATTTTTATTTATTTTCACCCTCCCGCCCCCTCCCCCCACTGTTTTTTTCTGCTGTGTCCATTCACTGTGTGATCTTCTATATCTGTTTCTCTTTTGATCTTCTCTTTTTTTTCTCCTCTAGGATTCACCAGGATTCAATCCTAGGGACCTCTGATGAGAAGAGAGGTTTCCCGTCAGCTGTGCCACCTCAGTCCCTGGTTTCTGCTGTGCTTCCCCTTGACTCTCCCCTTTGTCTCTCTTCTGTCATGTCATGATCTTGATGCGTGACTCACTTGCACAGCACTGGCTCACCGCGTGGGCAGTCATGCAGGCACTCGGCTCACCAGACGGGCACTCGCATGGGTACTCAGCTCTCTGTGTGGGCACTCGGCTCACCATGTGAGCACTCTCATGGGCACTTGGCTCACCACACGGGCACCCACATGGGCACTAGGCTCACTGTGCGGGTACTTGGTTCACGGCATGGGCATGCAGCCCGCTGCACGGGCACTTGGCTCACCATGCTGGCACTGGGTCGCTGCACAGGCACTTTCTCTTTTTCTTTTTCACCAGGAGGCCCCAGGGATTGAACCTGGGTCCTCCTGTGTGGTAGGCGGAAGCCCTATCAATTGAGCCACATCCACTTCCCAGCTACTGGGTATCTTTCAAGTCCTCTCAGCTGACACAGAAAATAAATATATACATATATGTGTGTGTATACTAACTCACGTATATATACATATCTATAAATGTCTGTATATAACCTACTATCCGTATTAAGCTAAACATTAGTTCTTACAGATGTGTCCAAATCTACTCCATTACCAACACTCCTCCACTTGCGTATCTGAAAATTCCCACTCCAACAGTGAGAAACCTAGCTCCCACCATCCACCATCCATTTACTTAATCACCCAATTCATACATATATCTCAGAATTGTTAATCCAAGCCCCTGTGGAAAACAACCTTACCAACCACAGTATATTGCTTATGTGCAGAAGCTTTTGCCTTTAGCCTTACAGATCCCATTTATTTCCTTAGTACTTAGTTACTTAGGTTAGCATCTTTCTCCCCACCCCCTTCACTGAGGTTTTTTTCACTTGTAATACAGTTGGATTCTCTTATCTCTGCGTGACTTCCTTCCATCCCCCAACCTCCTAAATGATTTTTTAAAAAATATCTATACATTAAGGGCCACTCTTTGTGGTTTTGACAAATGCATAATGTCATGTATCCACAATTACAGTGCCATACAGAACAGTTTTACTACCCTAGAAATTCTTGTGCATCAACTATTCAATTCCCCCTAACAACCATTGCTTTTTTACTATCTCTATATATTTTCCTTTTCCAAAATATCATATAATTGGGATCATATACTATGTAGCCCTTTCAGATTGACTACTTTCACTTAGAAATATGAATCTATGATTCTACCATATCTCTTCTTGGCTTGATAGTTCATTTCTTTTTATTGCCAAATAATATCCCATTGAAAGGATGTACTTTGTTTATTCATTCACCTATTGAAGGGCATCTTGATTTCTTCCAACATGGAGTAATTATGAATAAATCTGCTAAATTCATCTGCATGCAGGTTTTTGTGTGGATATGTTTTGAAAGCAATTGTGTAAAGAATAAGGAGTGTGATTGTTGGATCACATGGTAAAATTAAGTTTAGCTTTGTAAGAAATTACCAAATTGTCTTCTAAAAGTGGATTTACAAAGGAAAAAATAACAAAAATAAACAAACAAAAGCAGATGTACAATTTTGGATTCCACCAGCAATGAATGAGAGTTCCTTTTGATCCACATCCTGGCCAGGTTTTGGTATTGTCAGGTTTTTTGTTTTGTTTTGTTTTTTAAAATTTTAGCCATTCAAATGGGTGTACAGTGTTGTCTTATTATTTTAAATTATAATTCACTAGTGATAAATGTTTAGCTTCTTATTTGCCATCTGTATACTTTCTTTGGCGAGGTATCCAGATCTTTCACCCATTTTTTAATTGGGTTGTTTTCTTATTGTTGAGTTTTAAGAATCCTTCATGTATTTTGGCTACAAGTTCTTTCCAGATACTTGTTTTGCAAATATTTTCTCATTCTGTGGGTTGTCCTTTTGCTTTCTTGATGGTGTCCTCTAAAGCACCAAGTTTTAAATTTTGATGAATTCCAATGTATCTGTTTTTTCTTTTGTTGCTTGTGCTTTTGCCCTCATATCTAAGAAACTACAGCCCAGTCCATGGTCATGAAAATTTACTCCTGTATTTTCCTCTAAGAGTTTTATTAGTTTAGCTTTTACACTTAATATTTTTAATTGACTTTTGTATATGGTGTGAGGTATGGATCCAACTTCATTCTTTTATATGTAGATGTCCCAGCACCATTTGTTGAAAAGACGGTTCTTATCCCATTGAACTGTCTTGGCAACTTTGTTGAAATTCAACTGACAATTCCGATAGGCAGAATAATCATTCCCTCCCCCAAGGATGTGGGTCCTAATTCCCAGAACCTGTGAATATATTATGTTACTTGACAAAGGAGAATTGAAGCTGCAGATGGAATTAAGATTGCTAGTCAATTGATTATCCTGCATTATCTGGGTGGCCTCAGTATTACCACAAAGATCCTTAAAAGTTGAAAAGGCAGACAGAAGAGTTGAGAGTCAGAAGGAGATGTGACTGCAGAAGATGCAAAAGTGATGCAATGTGAGAAGGATTTGCCTTGCCTTTGCTAGCTTTGAAGATATAGGAAGAAGACCATGGGCCAAGGAACTTGGGTGGTCTCTAGAAGCAGGAAAGGGTAAGGAAACATCCTACCCAAAGCCTACAAAAACTAATGTAGCTACATCAGTGCCTTAATTTTAACTTGGTGAAAACTATGTTAGACTTCTGACCTACAGACCTGTAAGGTAATAAATGTGTGTTGTTTTAAGTCACTTACACTGTAGTAATTTTCACAGCAGTGATAGAAAACTAGTAAAACCACTTGATTCAGGAACAAGTTGAATCCTTGCCAAGATTCACTCCAAATCATGATGTAGAGTCTGCTAGGTTAGCACTGGGCCAGCTAGAAAGGACTCCAGCTAAAGTGCAACCTACCTAGGAAATGGAGCAATAAAGGGTTGTATGTAGCCTGTACCACAAATTAGGGAGGTAAACTTGGCCTTCATTATGATTGGCTTGAGAGATGTCCCACATGTAGCAACAAGCACCACAAATCTGTCCTACACAATAAAAACAAACTCACAAACAACAAAAATCCAATAACTGGGCGCAGGTGTAGCTCAGTGGCTGAGTGCCTGCTTTGTATGTATAAGGTCCCAGGTTCAATCTCTGGTACCTCCTAAAAAAAAATAATAAATAAAATAAAATTAAAATAAATAAAAACCCGGTAACTGCCACCACTTTATATCTTTTTTCATCTTTATGATTTCTAAAGGATCACTGTACCCATTATCTTATTTAACACGACAAAGATTATTATTCCAACATAGAGATTAAAAAATTGAATAAGGGGCAAGTGTTCATAGCTCAACTGATAGAGCATCTGTCTACCATATGGAGGGTCCAGGGTACAATCCCCAGGGCCTCCTGATCCGTGTGATAAGCCGGCCCACTCACATTGCTGCTGCACACAAGGAGTGCCATGCCATGCAGAGGTACCCCCATGTAGGGATACCCCATGCACGAGGAGTGCACCCCACAAGAAGAGCTGTCCCACTTGAAAAAAGCACAGCCCACCCAGGAGTGGTGCTGCACACACAGAGAGCTGACACAGCAAAATGACACAACAGAAAAGAGACACAGTTTCCCAGTGCCATTGGATAATGCAAGCTGATGCAAAAGAATACACAGTGAATGGCCAGAGAGCAGACAACATGGAGCAGGGAAGAGAAATAAATAAATCTTAAAAAAAAAATTAAAAGAGGGAGGAGTGGCTTACCTAAGGTTTTAAAGATAGTAAGAGGGAGTCAGGGTTAGAAGCTGTCTTCTGATTACTTCTCTAGTGCTCTTTCTGAGACTCTCTGTTAAATCTGCTCTTCAGTGTGGTATCATCAATTTATTTGAAGAGGAGTCCCAGGATATAGTTGTACACTTCAAAGCCCATTATAATTATCTGAATTATCAAGAAATTATCAGTAGTGAGCATATTTTTCCTGTATTCAGAGAAGAGTGCAAGAATTGCAAAAAAAGTTGTATTTTTCTCTCAGGAGGTCTAAGTGACAACTTTAAGTAATTCGGGTGTACTTAAATTATATATTTTTAAAGTATATATTTTAAAATTACATATTTTTAGAATGTCACAAAACTTCACTAGTTTGTAAAGAGATAGGAAAAGAGGTCAGTTGCACAATGAAAAATTTTAATTATAAATAGTTGAAAAGAATAGTCTTCACTTCCTTTTAAATAGATAATTCTGGAGGTCTGTATTACATAGTAATAATCATAAAAATAAGCTCTTTAAGATACATGAAATCACTGTCAAACCCAGAAATGGAAAAATTTTCAATTCTTATTTTCTTAGTAGATTGTGTTCTCATTCAGGAAGACATTTAGAACTTTTTACTTTTACAAATAAGAAAAACATAACACACTTAATTGTTCTAAAGTATTCAGTAATATATAATTACTGCCTAAATTAGTAAAATTTTCTTACATCTTAATTGTTTTGTGTAAGGTTACTGCTATATAAAGGTAATCTTTAAATGCATAATCATGCTTTCCTATATGGTACACGGGAGAGGCATTTCTAGTAGAGGAAAGAACATGGACTTTGAAAGAGCATGGAGTTTAGAACCAGTCGGCCCTCATTCAACTCCAGCGCACCTAGAAGTTTCGTGACCTTAAGAGTTACTTTGCCTCTCCGAGTCTCAGCTTCCTCCTCTGTAAAAAGGGAATACCATCTATCTTGCAGAGTTAATGAAGATTACATGAGCTAATATGCATAATATACAGAGTTAGTGTAATGATTAGAAAATATTTATCTAATTCAGGAGTTGGCAACTTTTTCTGTAAGGGCCAGATGGTAAATATTTTGGGCTTTGCAGACCACACGGTCTCTGACACAACACTCAACTTTGCCACATAGCACAAAAGCAGCCACAGACATTATGAGTATGACTGTGTTTTTGGTAAATAAAAACTTATTTACCAAAAAAGGTGACAGGCTGCCTGAAGGCCATAGTTTGCAGGCCCGATATAAGTTATCTAGTACAGTGTCTGGCACGAAGTAGATGCTTAATAAGTGATAGCTTCTATGATCATCATTTTATCTCTCCCTATCACAGTCAACAAACAAATTTCTTTTTGCCTCCTGCAACTCATTTACTAGTCTATCATTTCCAACTTCCAAAAAATCAAGATCACCTAAAATACTGCTGCTAAAGTTTTCTACTCCTGACATCAAACTGATTATTTTCTTTTGTAATTGGATCGCAGATGCTGTGGTTGAAAGGAGCTTTAGAGCTATGTGGTTCAGTTCAAGACTTAAATTGCCTCTATGACATGTCTCATAAACGGTGGTTCAACATGTCTGAATACCTCCAATGACAGGGAAATCACTATCTCACAAAGCGTTCCTTTCTCTTGTCAGGAAGCTTTGAGTTTTATGAAAGCTCTTTATTGTGCGTTTAAGTTCAAAGTGGTGAATCTCCTAAGCTTTCGCTGAGTCCCTGCTATGTGCCTGATACTACTACATGCTGGGACACAAAAATAAATAAAATACAACCTTCTCAACTTCTCACGTGACTTACTCTGCCTGCTGCTGTCGCCCAGATGAGTCCCATACTCACCCCCACATGACATTTCTTCACATATTTGAGAGTAATACCCTAAGTCTTCTCCAGGTTCTAAACTCCCAATTCCTTCAACCATTCTCAAATTCCCTTAGCATCCCTTCAAATTATTTTTCTCTGGACATAAAATTCATTGATGCCTGCCTTAGCTTCTTAGCTGCTAAAACAAATACCATACATGGGTTGGCTTAAACAACAGGAATTTATTGGATCATGGTTTTGAGGTTAAAAGTCCAAAATAGTGGCATCAGCAAGGCGATGCTTTCTCCTGAAGAGTGTGGCATCTGGGGGCCGGCTGCCAGCAATCCTTGGTCCTTGGCTTTTCTGTCACATGGCAGTGACCTCCACCTTTCTCTTCCAGGTTCTGTTGACTTCCAGCTTCTTTCCCTGTGGACTTCTCTGTGTTTGCATTTCGTTCTGCTTATAAAGGACTCCAGTAATCCAGATTAAAGCCCATAAATGATTCGTTGGCCACACCTTAACCAAAAATAGTATTTTCAAAAAGTCCAATTTACAGTGGGTTCACACCCACAGGAATGGATTAAGGCATGTTTTTGTCTTGGGTACATAATTCAACCTACCACAATGCCTGCACCCCACCCCCCACCACCACCACCAAAAGAAAAGAAGCCAAGGTATGGCTGACCAATGGAGAAAAGAACAGATTTAAGACTATACAGATTTAGTGTCAAATATCTAAATCAAGTTTGCCTCTCAGGAATTAAATCAGCCTCATTTACTTAACTCATAATTATATCCCTTTAATTTTCCAAGTGATTCTATATAGTTAAAGGTAAGTGATAGATTTTAGATGATCTTACAACCATTAACATTTTCTTCTCACAGCAAAACAAGATTTACCCTAAAGCATATCTGAGTATCTATTTTGCTTAAATCAGTCTCCTGGGTAGTAGAACTAATAATAGAATTTCTAGGCTGAATTAATATTACAAATGACTTTAAAAATTTATAAAATTTGAAAACTTCTATTTATCCACTAATGAATTGCAAATTCATATCTTCAGCCCTCATCTATCTCTTAGATTCCCATCTCCTTGTTAGTGTTTCTGCATTTTATACATTTCCACCTGGTTGTTCTACAGTCATTTCAAAATCAATATGTCCAAAAGTGAACTTAATACCAACTCCCTAAAACAGACTACTCCTGTATTATTTATTCCCTATCCTGGTAAATGGCTTCACCATTTACCTAGATGTCTGAGCCAAAAATATCAAAGCTATTCTCTCTTCAACCATATCATTCCTCCTTGACAACCAAAGAACTCCTAAATTCTGATAATTCTACCTTCTAAATCTCTCCTGACTCTGTCTCCTGGGAACTAACATAAAGCCCGGGAAATAGCAATAGGCAACTAGCTGCTCACCCAGTCACCAATCTTTACCCAGTCTAGTCTAGCATTTTACAAACTGCAGGTTGCAACCCATCAATGAGTCGTGAAGTACAACTCATCAGTGAATCATGAAATAAATTAGTAAGCTTCAACCTGCATATTTAAAAAATAGGACATGATAAACGCACAACTCTGTGATTATGCCAAATGCCATTGATTGCACACTTTAGATGAATTATATGGTTTATAAATATGATTCAATAAAAATGAAAAAAATAAAATAGGATTTCCCCTTAACATAGGATACAATGATTTGTGGCAGGTCAATTTTCCTGCCAAGAACAAGAAGAACTGGGTAAAATACAAAATCATTTGATTAGAAGCATCAGGGATTTGCTGGGGCCACAAAGACTAAAATAGCTAAGATGCTGGAGAAGAGAAAACTGTAGAAATGAGCCCAGTTTTTATTGAGGCAGAAAGGCACCACAGAGGAACAGAGAAACCAGCAGAGCTTTGGATATTTGTGCAGGACTGGAGTGACAAAACTGGAGACTTAAGGGGCCTCAAACATATGGTCAATTTACCCATCAAGATTTTTCCAAATTCAGAAGCTGCACAAGACTGTAGGCAAAAAAGCTAGGCCAAAAACCAATGAAAAGCAGAGTTTCCTACAGTCTTACAGCACTGAGGAGGCAAAAATTGGATTTCAGGACCTGCTGGGTAGATAGAGTCCTGGTGTTAGAATAAGCTCTCAGTTGAAAGCCATGGAAGGCCACACCTTAAGAATGCCTTTACCTCTAGAAACCAGAGGTTTCTAGCTTCAACTCAGTTCAGTTGTGATGGGATTAAGTTATCACCCTTGACCCTCTCTGCCTGGCAAAGAAAGAGAATTCTCCTTGAGGAAGATATCATTTGGAACTTTTAGTTTTTATATACAACACCTAGTACTCAATATAAAATACTAGACATGCCAAAAAACAGGTTGAAGGACCAAGGAAAAAATAGACATTAGGAACCCGAACCATGAGTGATTCTGATATCCAAGCTATTAACAAGGACTTTTAAAAATCTCTCATTCGCACATTCAAGAAAATAGATGACGAAAGTAAATGAAAGGAATGCAGGATTTCACCAGAGAATAAAAATTCATAGAAATGACAGAATCAAATAAAAATAAAAAATACAATTTCTGTACTTAAGAATCAATAGACAAGTGTGACTGTAGATTATACAGAAGACAAAATTAATGAATTGGAATACATGTCAGTAAACAAACTGAACCGTGCAGAGAAAAAGAGTGCAAAACTATAGAAAAGAGTATATAAGATATATTGGACACAGTGAAAGGGATTAACTTACATGTAACTGGAGACCCAGAGAAGAGGGAGAATGGGGCACAAGCATATGTGAGAGAATGGCTGAGAATTTTTCAAACTGATAGAAGACATCAACCTACAGATTCAAGAATCTAAACAAACCCCAAGCGGCATAAATACGAAGATAACCATGCCTAGGTATATCATAATCAATCAACTGAAAAGCAAAAACAAAGAAAACATATTTAAAGTAGCTAGAGAAAAAGGAAACATTACCTTGTAAAAAAACAAAAATAAAATTGACAGCTGATATCTCAACAAAAATTATGGAAACCAGAAGTTAGTGAAATGGCATCTTTAAGCGCTGAAAGAAAGAAGAAAGAAAATCTGCCAATCTAGAATTCCATACCAGGGGATGAAAGTGAAATAAAGATATCTTCAGACCTATAAAAACAGAATTCACCTGCAAACCTACACCAAAATGAATATTAAAGGGAGTTCTTTAGACAAAGGGAAAAAAAATGAAAACAAGGAAATACAGGAATAAATAAAGAGCAATATAAATGTGTGGGTAAATATAAATCAATACTGATTGTAAAAAAAACCAGCAATAATAATGTCTTTTGGAATTTAAAATATATGTAGAATTAATTCAGACAGTGATAATGCAAAGAAACAGAAGGGGTAATGTACTTAAGCTATTGTAAGGTTTTTCCTTTGGAAAGTGCTGAGGTAGACTATAACAAACTAAGGATACATATTATAGTTTAGCAAAACCTCTAAAAGGAGAGTAAAAGAATGAATACATAACAAGTTAATAGATTGTGAATAATAGAATAATATAAAAGTACTTAATCAAAAGAAGGCAAGAAAGGAGAGAAAAGTGAACATAAAATAAGTGGATCAAAAATAAAAACAAATAGTAAGATGGTAGGCATAAATCCAACTATATCAATAATCCATTTTAAAGTAAACTTACCATAATTCAACAAGATTATACAAGGAAAACCATATGATCATCTTAATAAATGCAGAAATGTATTTGTCAAAATTCAACATCTGTTCATGAAAACAATATCTCAGCAAGGAATAGAAGGGAACTTCCTTGATCTGATACTAAGCATCTATTAAAAGCCTATAGATAACATTATACTTAATGGTAGAAGAGTGAATTTTTCCCCATAAGAATAGGAACAGGCCAAGGATGTCTTCTCTTATGATATCTATTCAACGTCATACTGACAGTCCTGGCCAATGCAATAAGATAAGAAGAAAAAACCAAAGACATATACATTGAAAAGGAAGAAATAAAACTGCCTTTATTCACAGATGACATGGTTATTTATATAGAATTTCCTTAAAAATGTACCAAAAAAAGCTACAATAACTAATAAGTAAGTTTAGGAAGGTCACATAATACAAGGTCAACACACAAAACTCACTTGTGTTTGTAAATGCTAGCAATGAACAACTAAAAGTTAAGTTTTTAAAAGACAATTTTCAAAAACATCAAAAAGTATTAAAGGGGGAGCGGATGTGGCTTAAATGGTTGAATACCAGCTTCCCAAATACGAGGTCCCGGGTTCAATCCCTGGCCCCCGGTACCTCAAAAACAAACAAACAAACAAAAAAACAATAACAACAACAAAAACAAAGCATTAAATACTTAGGAATAAATCTAACAAAATATGTGCAGGGAGCAAATGTAACTCAAATGCTTGAGTGTCTAATTCCCACATATGAGGTACCAGGTTCGATTCCTGGTACCTCCTAAAAGAGAAAAAATAAACAAATGAAAAAACAACTGTCATTGGGGAGCAGATGTAGCTCAGTGGTTGAGCACCTGCTTCCCATGTATGAGGCCCTGGCTTCAATCTCTGGTACCTTCTAAAAAAAAAATATATATATATATATATATATATATATGTAATCAAGATTTGAATATTCAAAACAAAGCATTGACGAGAGAAATTAAAGACCTAATACCAAATTCATGGAGCAAAAACTCAATGGTATCGAGATGTCAATTTTCCTCCAAATTGGGCTGTAGATTCAACATAATCTTAATCTAAATCCCAGCAAGCTTTTTATTTTTTGTAGAAGTTGACAAGTTTTTCTAAAATTCATATGAAAAAAATGAAAACAATTTTGAAAAAAGAACAAAGTTGGAAGATCCACACCATATGACTTTAAGATTTACTGTAAAGCTATAGAAATCAAGACAGTATGATATTGGTGGGATAGTCATACAACAATTGAACAGAATAGAGTTCAGAAATAGAGTCCACACACATATGGACAATTGTTTTTTTTCCCTCCTCTTCCCACCCCCCACCCTGTTTTTTGTTGTGTGTCCATTCACTGTTTGATCTTCTGTGTTTATTTCTCCTTTTGTCTTCTCTTCTTGTTTTCCTCCTCTAGGATTCACCAGGATTCAATCCTGGGGACCTCTGATGTGAAGAGAGCTTCCCTGTCATTTGTGCCACCTCAGTTCCTGATTTCTGTTGTGCCTCACCTCTCCCCATCGTCTCTCTTTTTTTGCATCATTATCTTGCTGCATGACTCACTTGCACAGGCACTGGCTTGCCACGTAGGCATTGGCTTACTGTGTGGGCACTCAGCTTACCGCGTGGGCACTGGCTTACTGTGTGAGCATGCCTTTTACCAGGAGGCCCCAGGGATTGATCCCAGGTTCTCCTATATGGTAGACAGAAGCCCAATTGCTTGAGCCACATTTGCTTCCCAACAATTGATTTTTGACAAAGGTACCAATGGAGAAAGGATAGCCTTTTTAACAAATGGTGTTAAAAAAAGTAGATATCCATACAACAAAATAAATAAATAAATAAATATTAATAAATAAATAAAATAAATAAACCTTAATCCTTACCTCACACCACATACAAAACTCAACTCTACATGGATCCCAGACCTAAATATAAGGGCTTAAATTATAAAATTTCTAGAAAATAGGAGACAAATCTTTGTGATCTTGAGTTAAGCAAAGATTTTTTTAGGGAGTCCACATCATAAAGTAAAATATTGATAAATTGAATTCCATCAAAATTAAAAACATTTGTTCTTCAAAAGTCACTGTTAAGGAAAGATGATATCTCAGACAGGAGAAAAGATTTGCAAAGCACAAATCTGGGGGAGCAGCTGTATCTCAAGTGGTTGAGTACCTGCTTCCCATTAATGAGGTCCCAAGTTCAATACCCAGTACCTCCTTAAAACCAACCAACCAATAAATGAAAAAACCAAGTCTCATTGGGAAGTGAAACTCAGTGGTTGAGTGCTTACTTCTCATGCACGAGATTTTGGGTTCAATCCCCGGTACTTCTAAAAAAAAAAAACAACAACAAAAACAAAAACCACATCTGATACAGGACTTGCATAAAGAATATATAACAAACTCTCAAAATCCAATAAAATACAAACAACCCAACAAAAAGGGGCAAAAGACTTGAACTCTTCATCAAAGAAGAAATAAAGATGGAAAAGAAGCACATGAAAAGATGATCAACAACATTAGTCAACAGAAATGCAAATTAAAACCAAAATGAGATACTACTACATACCAGCTAGAAATGGGTAAACTTTTTTAAAAGCAGAAAATACAAAGTGCTGACAAGGATGCAGAGCAATGGCATTGCTGGGGAGAAAAAAATGATAGTCACTTTGGAAAGCAATTTACAGTTAAACATACACTGACCACATGACCCAGTAATTTCATTCTTAGGTATTTACCAGAGAAATGAAAACACATGTATACATCGAGACCTGTTTATGAATGATTATAGCAGCCATGTTCTTAAAAGTCCAAAATTTTAAATCCAAAGACTTTCAACTGTGTGAACGGATAAACAAATTTTCACACATCCAATTGATGTACTACTATTCAGCAACAAAAAGTAATGAGATCCTGATCTAGGCAAGCACATGGGTAAATCTCAAAATTATCATACTCAGTGAAAGAAGTCAGAGCCAAAAGGTTTCATATAGTGAATGATTGAATTTATATAACATTCTGGAAAAAACAAAACTAGAAAGATGGAAATCAGATAAGTGATTATCAGGGGCTAGGGTAGAGGGAGGGGACAGACTATAATAGAATAAGATGGAACTTCTTTGGGTGATGGAAATGTTGTAATCTTAACAATTGTGGTTACACAACTACATACATTTGTAAAAATTCATTAAACTGTGTACCTGAAAAGGATACATTTTATTGTATGTACATTATACTTTGTCTTAGTATCCTAACTGCTAAAACAAATACCATACAATAGGTTGGCTCAAACACTGGTAATTTATTGGCTCATGATTTTGAGGCCGTAAGTCCAAAATAGAGTCATCAGCAGGGCATGCTTTCTTCCTGAAGACTGTGCTCTGGGCGTTCGGAGGCTGCTGCCCTTTGGGTGCTCGGCTTTTCTTTCATGCGGCAGCACCTCTCCTTTCAGGTTCAGCTTCCAGCTTCTGTGGCTTTCTCTCTGTGGCCTTCTCTGTAAGTCCTTCAATCACAGAATTAATACCCATCCTGATTCAGTTGGCCATATCTAAACTACAAACACCGTCCTCGAAACCTCCTATTTATAATAGGTTCGAACCTATTGGAATGGATTAAGATTAAGAACAGGTTTCTCTGGGGTGCATAATTCAACCTAACACAATAATCCTTACCACCAAAAGAGAAACAATTTAAAATAATTTTTTAACTAAATGGACTAAAAACTCTAATTTAAAGATTATGATATGACTATCAAACTAGATTTTTTAAAAGGGAGAATAGAAAATAGCTACCACTTATGGTAAGGCTAAGCAGTGTTTAATTTATATGTTTATGTAAGATGGGTCCCAAAGCAACATTCTTCTAACTGTGGTTTACAGTCAAAAAGTTTTAAGAATCACTGATCCAGGCCATGCACTCTCCCACAATTGTGAAAGTTATCCTTCTTTTGTTTAAAATCCTTTGACCAAAAAATAGAGAAGTTAAAAACATTTGTGCTTCAAAGGACATCACCAAGAAAGTAAAAATACTGGGGAGCTCAAGTGGTTGAGTGTCCACTTCCCATGTACAAGATCCTGGGTTTGATCCCCAGTACCTTCTAAAAAAAAAACAAAACAAATGAGGAAAAAAAAAAAAAAACAATTCTCACTGGGGAGTGGATGTAGCTCAGGGGTTGAGCACCTGCTTCCCATGTACAAGGTCCTGGGTTCAATCCCAAGGAAGGAAAGGTAAGGGAGAAAGGGGAGGAAGAAAGGGAGGAAGAGGCAGCGGACTTGGCCCAGTTTTTAGGGCATCCGTCTACCACATGGGAGGTCCACGGTTCAAACCCCGGGCCTCCTTGACCCGTGTGCAGCTGGCCCATGCGCAGTGCTGATGCGCGCAGAGTGCCATCCCCCAAGTAGGGGAGCCCCATGCGCAAGGAGTGCACCCCATAAGGAGAGCTGCCCAGCGTGAAAGAAAGTGCAGCCTGCCCAGGAATGGCGCCACACACACGGAGAGCTGATGCAGCAAGATGACACAAGAAAAAAAACACAGATTCCCATCCTCTGACAACAATAGAAGTGGACAAAGACACAGCAAATAGACACAGAGAACAGACAAGCGGGGGGGGGGGGCAGGGGGGGGAGAGAAATAAATAAATAAATAAATCTTTAAAAAATAAAGTTAAAAAAAAAAAAGAAAGGGAGGAAGGATGAAAGGCAGGCAGGCAACCCACAGAATGAGAAAAAATAAAAATAGACACAAATCATGTATCTGATAAGGGACTTTTATCTAGAATATATAAAGAACTCTTAAAACACAATAACAAAAAGACAACACAATTTAAAAATAAGCAAAGGAGGGAAGCAGTTGTTGCTCAATCAGTCGGGCTCCCGTCTACCGTATGGGAGGCCCTCGGTCCACTTCCCGGGGCCTCCTTGTGAAGGCAGGCTTGTCCGCACACTGAGGAGCACTGCCCTGCCCATAAGCACTGTGGAGCGCCGATTCAGCAAGGTGATGCAACTAAAAGAGAAGGGAGACAAGAGAACACAGAAGAGCCCACAGTGAATGGACAGAGAGAGCCAACAGCACGCAAAAAGCCACCGGTGGGAGCGGGGGGGGGAAGGGATAAAAAAAAATGAGCAAAGGATCTGAATAGACATTTCTCTGAAGAAGATATACAATGGCCAATAAGCACATGAAAACATGCTTAACATCTAATCATTAGGGGAACGCAAGCCTAAACAAGATGCCACTTCACCTCCACCAGGATGGCTATCATTTTAAAAGGGGAAAATATTAATCACAAGTATTGATGAGGATGTGGAGAAATTGGAACCCTCATGAATTGCTGGTTGGAATGTAAAATGGTACAGGCACTCTGGAAAACAGTCTGGCAGTTTCTTAAAATGTCAAATGACCCAGCAATCCCACTTCCAGGTAGATAACCAAGAGAAAATGAAAATGTATGTTCACACAAAAACTTGTACACAAATTTTTATTATGTACAAATCATTATTCATAACAGCTAAAAAATAGAAACAGGGAAGCAGATGTGGCTCAAGCAATTGAGCTCCCACCTACCACACGGGAAGCTCCAGGTTCAGTTTCAAGTGCGTCCTAAAGAAGACACAGAAGACAGCAAGCTGGCATGCCAGGCTGGCCAGCAAGCTGACACAACAAGGAGACACAAATAGGAAAGACAATGAGAGATAACAAAACAGGGAGCAGAGGTGGTTCAAGCAATTGAAAGCCTCTCCCACATGGGAAGTCTCAGGTTTGGTTCCTGGTGCCTCCTAAAGAGCAGACAGAGGCACACAACGAATGGACACAAAGAACAGACAGCACAAATGAGTGTGGAGAGTGGGGGGGGATAAATAAATAAATCTTTAAAAAAAAGAAAAAAAGAAACAACCCAAATGTCCATTAACTAATGAAAAGATAAAGGAAATGTTGCATATCCATGTAATAGGGTATTATTTGGGAATAAAAAGGAATGAAGTACTGATAAATGCTACTATATGGATTGAAACTAGTAAACAATATAAGTGAAAGAAGTCAAGACACTAAGGTCACAAATTGTATGATTCTATATCTATGAGTCCAGAATAGGCAAATCCATAGAGACAGCAAGAAGAGGGGAAGTGGATATGGCCCAACAGATAGGGTGTCCACCTGCGACATGGGAGGTCCAGGTCTTCCTGACCTGTGTGTGAGCCAGCCCGCGCGCAGTGCTGATGCACACAAGGAGTGCCATGCCACACAGGGGTGTCCCCTGCATAGGGGAGCCCCATGCACAAGGAGTGTGCCCTGCAAAGAGAGCCTCCCCATGCAGCCCACCCAGGAGTGGTGCTGCACACACAGAGAGCTGACGCAGCAAGATGATGCAACAAAAAGAGACACAGATTCCCGGTGCCGCTGACAATAATACAAGTAGACACAGAAGAACACACAGCAAATGGACACAGAGAGCAGACAACGGGCGGAAGGGGAGAGAAATAAAGAAAATAAATCTTTTAAAAAAATAAAAAATAAATAAAAAATAAAGTAGATAACTGGTTGCCAGGGTCTGTAGAATAGGGGAAAGGGGAATGACTGGTAAAAGGTATGGGGTTTCCTTTTGGGGTGATGAAAATATTCCAAAATTAGATTGTGGTTGTAGCAGTTTGATATTATTGATGAATTCCAAAAAGAAATACTGTATTATGTTTGTAAACTGGTCTTTTCCTCTGGGCATATTAGATTATAGTGCATTCAGAGCTTTACTTAAGTAATCAAATAAATCTCTTATGCCAAGGGGTGGGGACTCACAGATTAAAAAGGTATAGCAAAAGACAGAGTTGAGGGTTTTTAATGTTGGAATTTTGATGTTGGAGTTTGATGCTGAAGCCTTTAGCTGGAGCCCTCAGAAGCGAATGCACACAGGAAAGAGAAACAAGCCCAAGGAAGAGAGGAACCCTGAGCCTGGAAAGAAGCAAGCCCTGGGAAGAGAGGTACTCTGAACTGGAAGAGAAGCAAGACCTGGGAAGAGAGGAACCCAGGAAGCCTGAACCCTGGCAGATACCAGCAGCCATCTTGCCCCAGCATGTGAGAATAGACTTTAGTGGGGAAAGTAACCTATATGCTTTATGGCCTGGTAACTGTAAGTTTCTACCCCAAATAAATGCCCTTTATAAAAACCAACCAATTTCTGGTATTTTGCATCAGCACCCCTTTGGCTGACTAATACAGAATTTGGTACTGAAAGTAGGGTATTGCTTTTGTGATTACTGGAATGCTGGGATGGTTTTATAAATGTGTAAGGGGTATCTTTTGGAGGAATTGTGAGATGCTTGGAAGAAAAGACCTACAGTGTTTTGAAGAGACCGTTGACATCAATATGGATGCTAAAGAGACTTTTTATGATGCCTTAGAAGTAAATGATGATCGGTGGGGCAAGATGGCATCTGAGTAAGTACACTGTCATCATCTCTCTTACAAAAGACCGGTTGTGTGGTGACGGAGTCCTGCCAGAGCAGGCTGTTTCGGGAACCTGCAGGGCGGGAGGTGTCTGGACATCGATCTGGAGAGACTGCAGCAGAATTGGTGCTTGCTCAAGGTAGAATTGCGGGTTTCTAACACTGAACACGGAAGCCAAGGGAAGGTAAATCGCCTAGGGCTAAGAGCCACAGCGTTCACTGAGAACTGCCGGTCGTGGGGTGGAGTTTCCAAGCCCCATGTCCCCCAAACACGTGAACCCCAAGCCTGTGTCCCCTGAACCCCCATGGCCCACGCTAAATACCCTGAATCCACATTCTCCTGGGCTACTGTTTCCTGAGCTCAGCACTCCTGGAAACCCAGCATTGCCCTACCCCTCCCGTTGCGGACTAACTCCAGGAGTGGGAGAGTTTAGGTGGGAGGTGCAGAGAGGCCAAGGAGTGCAGGTTCAATTTTCTGGTCCCCCCTTTTTATTGAGTTCAGAGGAGCATATCAGCTGACCTGGGGAGAGCCTAGGAGGAGAGGAGAGGTGAATCTGGTGAGAGAACCCAATTTGCCTAAACACCCTGGGATAGGAAGCTTGGTCTGGGAGAAGGGGGAGTTAGAAAGTTAACCAGCTCCCCTGTGGCACACCTAAGGGAGG
Source organism: Dasypus novemcinctus (assembly GCF_030445035.2). NCBI lineage: Eukaryota > Metazoa > Chordata > Mammalia > Cingulata > Dasypodidae > Dasypus > Dasypus novemcinctus. The sequence goes on along the minus strand of NC_080680.1, from coordinate 81,711,732 downwards.
GGGATGGGGGGACATGCTTTACAGGCTTCCGGTGGCATATTTCAGGTTCCTGGCAAGGGATGGGTACTCTCTCGAGAAATTAGTAGTCATTATTTTCTTGGGTGAGTTGGTTCACCAGGGATCCATTTGGGTTTCCTATAGGAGCCCTCATGTAGCCTTCCAGCTGCCTTGGGAGAGAAGAAAGTAAGGAAGGGAGAAAGGGGGAAGGTCAGACTCCCAAGCAGATTATTCACTTGCAAAGAGGATTCTTTGCCTGGGGCCTTGTCTGGTCTTTTTTGCTGGTGTTTCTTGGTTCTTTTACCTCTTTATCTCCCTCCCACTGCCCTTTTTTTTTTTTTTTTCTTTTTTCTCCCCTCTCTGCTTTTTAAAAAGTTCTTTCTTTCTCCTTTTTTTCCCCTTGGTTTTTTTTTTTTTATTAGAGCTGCAGGCAACATTTCTTATTTGCTATGCTTCCTCGTCCTCAATTTTCTCTTTTCTGTGTGTACTGATTTTGGCTACCAACGCTATCCCATTTCCTTTACATAATTCTCTCCTCCATCATTTATTGTTTCTCTTACATTCCACCTCTCTCTGCTTAGCCCCCAGTATTTATGACTTTTTATCTCTAATACCTCTAATCTGATTTCTATCATTTATTCACTCTTTTTTTGTTATATTTGAAATATTTTATTACTTTTATTAAAGTTAGTGTATATACCTAGATTGCCCATATTTGATAAATTTTTACATAATGAAAAAAATTTTACATAGTGAACATATCATAACCCAGAATAAGGAACAGAATATCACTAGCAACCCCAAACCCCCTTTCAACTCCATCCGGTTACCGCGCTTACCACACACTAGATTAATTCTGCCTAATTTTGAATATTATATAAATGAAAGATACAGTATGTGCTCTCTTTGGACAAAGAATGGATACTTTATCTCATCATTGGATGAGATGCACTCAAGCCATTGCATGGAGGCCATTCATTTTTGTTGCCATAAAGTATCTTATTGTATGACTTGATCCCAAATTATTTATCCACTCTACAATTGGTGCACAGCTTAGGTAGTTTTTTTTTTCTGGTAATATTTTATTTGAGTTGTGCTATTAATAAGATTCACATTTAAAATACATGTGTCATTTGGAGCTTTCTTTTGTCATTGTTTTTTTTTTCAGTTTTTTTTGGTCTTTATTTTTTTAATGTTACATTCAAAAAATACGAGGTCCCCATATACCCCCCACTCCCCTTACCCCAGTCCTCCTCCCATAACAACAACCTACTCCAACATCATGAGACATTCATTGCACTTGGTGAATACATCTCTGAGCACCGCTACACCTCATGGTCAATGGTCCACACCATAGCCCATAGTCCAACCAGTGGGCCATAGGAGGACATACAATGTCCGGTAACTGTCCCCACAGCACCACCCAAGACAACTCCAAGTCCCGAAAATGCCCCCACATCACATCTTTGCCTCCCACTCTCTACCCCCAGCAGCCACCATGGCCACTTTCTCCATACCAAGGCCATATTTTCTTCGATTACTAATCACAATAGTTCATGAATAGAATACCAGTAAGTCCACTCTAATCCATACTCTATTCCTCCATCATGTGGACCTTGGAATGGCTGTATCCACTCCACATCTATATCAAGAGGGGGCTTAGAGTCCACGTGGATGCTGGATGCAATCCTCCTGCTTTCAGTTGTAGGCACTTTTGGCTCCCTGGTGTGGTGGTTGACCTTCTTCACCTCCATGTTAGCATGTTATTCACTCTTTATGTTATTGTCCTCTCTTTTCTTTTTCCCTCTCTCCTAACCATACTGAGCTTTTAATTCATAGTATATTCCTCCCCATATTCAGTTTAATATTTCATTATAGGTACTCCACTTTTTTACAGTTATAACTATACACAGCTTCCATGAGTTCTATATACATTCTCCTAGATCTCACATGGTTCTTATGCTAACACTCACTATCAATACTACTACTATATTTTTCTTTTCTTATCCCTTTTGCTTTCTCTGCACCTGATATTTTCCTTTGAGGGAACATAGCCAACAACAAGGGAATCGAATAAGAAGAAAAAAGTGACAAAGAGAAGACTTACCATGCACACGAAAACAACAACTAATTAAACCCCAAGGCTAGAATAAGAAGATAATCAACAGAATAAACTCAACAAGATAAAATAATGACCAGACAGCAACAAAAAACTACAGACCATACCAATAATCAGGAAAACATGGCCCAATATAATGAACAAACTAAAAACCAGGAAAAGAAGTGGAACACCAAACAAGTAATTAAAGCTCTCAAAACATGTATCATGGACCAATTCAATGAAGTGAAGGAAGAGATTAAGCATATTAAGAAAACACTTGGAGAGCATACAGAAGAAATTGTGATCATGCACAAAAAGATCACAGAGATGATGGGGATCAATAGCACAATCCAAGAAATCAAAAATACACTCTCAGCAAATAACAGCAGATTTGAAGAGGCAGAGGAAAGAATTAGTGATGTGGAAGACAATACATCTGAAATCAAACAGATAGTAGAATTAATTGATAAAAAGATAGAAAAAATCCAGCAGGGACTTAGGGACCTGAGTGACAATGCAAAACGCAAAAACACGTGCATTATAGGCATCCCAGAAGGAGAAGAGAAGGGAAAGGGGACAGAAGGGGTGTTGGAGGAAATAATGGCTGAAAAGTTACAAAACCTATTGAGGAAGATGGGGATATACATGTCCAGGAAGCACAACACACCCAGCATATCCCAAAAGGCCTACCCCAAGACACATACTTGTCAAATTAGACAATGCACAAGACAAAGAGAAAATACTAAAAGCAGCAAGAGAAAAGAGAACCATCACATACAAGGGAGGCTCCATAAGATTAAGTGCTGATTTCTCATCTGAAACCATGGAGGCAAGAAGGCAGTGGTAAGACATAGTCAAGGTACTAAAAGAAAAAAATTTCCAACCAAGAATGCTCTATCCAGCAAAGCTAGCATTCAAAAATGATGGAGAGTTAAAAATATTCACAGATAAACAGAAACTAAGAAAGTATGCCAACAAGAAACCTGCCCTTCAAGAAATACTAAAGGGAGTTCTGCAGGAGGAAAGAAACAAACAGGAGAGACAGAGTTGGAGGAGAGTGTAAGAACAACTAAAACTACAAAATGAGTAAAAAAAAATCAGACAACATAAAACAAACACAAATCCAAAGAAAATATGGCTAATATAAGTAATTCCTTAAAAGTAATAACACTAAATGTCAATGGATTAAACTCACCGGTTAAGAGACACAGATTGGAAGATTGGATCAGGAAATCTGACCCATCTATATGTTGTCTACAAGAAACTCATCTTAGACCCAGGGATTCAAGGAGGTTGAAAGTGAATGGCTAGAAAACAATCTTACAAGCAAACAATAACCAAAAAAAGGCAGGAGAAGATATATTAATATCAGACAAAATAGACTTTAAATGCAAAACAACTGTGAGAGACAAAGATGGAAACTACATATTAGTGAAAGGGATAATCTTTCAAGAAGAATGAACAATCATAAACATTTATGCTCCTAACAAGGGTGCCTCCAAATACATGAAGCAAACACTGGAAAAACATAGTGAAAGAATAGATGCCTCTACAATTATAGTGGGGGACTTTAGTACACCACTATCAACTTTGGACAGAACATCTCAAAAGAGAATCAATAAAAGGGAAGCATACTTGGCCCAATGGATAGGGTGTCTGCCTACCACATGGGAGGTCCATGGTTCAAACCCTGGGCCTCCATGACTCATGTGGAGCTGGCCCATGCACAGTGCTGATGCGCACAAGGAGTGCCGTGCCACGCAGGGGGTCCCCCATGTAAGGGAGTCCCACGCGCAAGGAGTGCGCCCCATAAGGAGACCCGCCCAGCACGAATGAAAGTGCAGCCTGCCCAAGAATGGTGCCACACACAGAGAGCTGGCACAATAAGATAATGCAACAAAAAAAGAAACACAGATTCCCGGTGCCACTGATAAGGATAGAAGCAGTCACATAAGAACACACAGCAAATGGACACAGAGAGCAGGCAACTAGAGAGGGGGGTTGGGAGGGGAGGGAAATAAATAAATAAATAAATAAATCTTTAAAAAAAGAGAATCAACAAAGAAACAAAAACTTTGAACAGTATATTAGAGGAGCTGGACCTAATAGACATATACTAAACATTACACCCAAATACAGCAGGATATACATTTTTCTCAGGTGCATATGGCTCATTCTCCAAGATAGACATATGCTAGGCAACAAAGAAAGTCTCAATGAATTCAGAAAGATGGAAATCATAAAAATAATTTCTCTGACCACAGTGGAGTGAAGCTGGAAATCTGCAAGGGTCAGAGGCCCAGATTTCACAACAAGATATGGAAATTAAATAGCACACTCTTAGATAAACAGTGGGTCAAGGAGGAAATTTCAAAAGAAAGTAATAACTACCTTGAAACTAATGAAAATGATAACACAACATACCAAAACTTATGGGATGCAGCAAAAGCAGTACTGAGAGGGAAATTTATAGCCATAAATTCATACATCAAAAAACAAAGAGGCAAAATTGAAGAACTGCACACTTGGAGGAATTAGTAAAAAAAACAACAAAGTAACCCCAAAGGAAGAAGAAAGAAAGAAATAACAAAGAGAAGAGCAAAACTAAATGAAATAGAAAATAAGAAAGCACTTGAAAAGATAAACAAAACCAAGAGCTGGTTCTTTGAGAAGATCAATAAAATTGACAAACCCTTAGCTAGACTAACAAAGAAAAAAAGAGAAGATGCAAATACACAAAATAAGAAATGAGAAAGGAGATATCACCACTGACCCCATGGAAATAAAGACTATCATAAGAGGATACTTTGAAAAACTATATTCCAACAAGAAGGACAATTTAGAGGAAATGGACAAATTCCTAGAAACACATAAGCAGCCTCTATTGAGGAAAGAAGAAATTGCTGATCTCAACAAACCAATCACAAGTAAAGAGATAGAATCAGTCATTAAAAACCTCCCAACTAAGAAGAGCCCTGGGCTAGATGGCTTCACAGGTGAATTCTACAAAACATTCTGGAAAGAACTAATGCCAATCTTGCTGAAACTCTTCAAAAAAATCAAAACAGAAGGAACATTGCCTAACTCATTTTTATGATGCCAACATTACCCTAGTACCAAAGCCAAACAAAGACACCACAAGAAAAGAAAATTACAGACTAATTTCTCTAATGAACCTAGATGCAAAAATCCTCAACAGAATACTTGCTAATCTTATTCACCAACACATTAAACAAATTATACACCATGACCAAGTGGGATTCATTCTGGGTATGCAAGGATGGTTCAACATAAGAAAATTGATCAATGTAATACACCATATAAACAGACTGAAGGGAAAAAATCACATGATCATATCTATAGATGCAGAAAAAGCATTTGACAAAATACAGCACACTTTCTTGATAAAAACACTGTAAAAGATCGGAATACAAGGACATTTTCTGAACATGATAAAGGGTATATATGAAAATCCCACAACCAACATCATTTACAATGGTGAAATCCTAAAATCTTTCCCTCTAAGATCAAGAACAAGACAAGGATGCCCACTACCACCCTTTCTATTTAACACTGTCTTAGAAGTACTTGCTCAAGCACTGAGGCAAGACCCAGATATACAAGGCATCCAAATTGGAAAGGAAGAAGTCAAAATTTCATTATTTGCAGATGACATGATCCTATACATAGAAAACCCTGAGAAGTCTACAAGAAAGCTTCTAGAACTTATAAATGAGTTCAGTATAGTTGCAGGTTATAAGATAGTGTGCAGGAGACGGACTTTGGCCCAGTGGTTAGGGCGTCCGTCTACCATATGGGAGGTCCACGGTTCAAACCCCGGGCCTCCTTGACCCGTGTGGAGCTGGCCATGCGCAGCGCTGATGCGCGCAAGGAGTGCTGTGCCACGCAGGGGTGTCCCCCGCGTGGGGGAGCCCCCACGCGCAAGGAGTGCGCCCGTGAGGAGAGCCGCCCAGCGTGAAAAGAGGGTGCAGCCTGCCCAGGAATGGCGCCGCCCACACTTCCTGTGCCGCTGACAACAGAAGCGGACAAAGAAACAAAAGCAGACAAAGAAACAAGACGCAACAAATAGACACCAAGAACAGACAACCAGGGGAGGAGGGGAAATTAAATAAATAAATAAATCTTTAAAAAAAAAAAAATAAGATAGTGTGCAAAAATCAGTAGCATTTCTGCACACCAATAATAAGCAATCTCAGGAGGAAATCAAGAAACAAATATCATTTACAATAGTGAATTAAAAAATCAAATACCTAGGAATAAATTTAAAGGTGTAAAAAACTTATACACAGAAAACTACACAACACTGTTCAAGGAAATCAAAGAAGACTTAAATAAATGGAAAAATATTCCCTGTTCATGGATAGGAAAACTAAATATTATTAAGATGTCTATCCTACCAAAACTGATCTACACATTCAATGCAATCCCAATAAAAATCAACACAGCATTCGTTAAGGAACTAGAAAAACTAACTATGAAATCTATTTGGAAAGGAAAGAGGCCCCGAATAGCCAAAGACATATTAAAAAAGAAAACTGAAATTGAAGGAATCACAGTACCTGACTTCAAAACACTACAAAGCTACAGTTGTGAAAACAGCATGGTATTGGCACAAGGAGAGACACACTGACCAATGGAACCGAATTGAGAGTTCTGATATAGATCCTCATATATACAGTCATATAATATTCGGTAAGGCCACCAAACCCTCTCAACTGGGAGAGAATGGCCTCTTCAACAAATGGTGCCTGGAAAACTGGATATCCATATGTAAAAGAATGAAAGAGGATTGCCAACTCACACCTTATAGAAAAATCAACTCAAGATGGATCAAAGACCTAAATATAAGAACCAAGACCAAACTCAGCATGTAAATGCATTGCCTTCCCCCCAGTGTGGGACATGACTCCTGGGGATGAACCTTCCCTAGCACCGAGGTATTACTACCAAGTACCAGCTGATGATGTGGCTGGAGAACAATCCCTGAATAAAAGGGTCAACCCAGATCAGCAGAATATTTCAGCCTACATGTAATATCAGGAGTAAAAAATGCTTTTTGACCTTAAATCAAAGGGGGAAATGGAAAGGACAAATGAGTTTATATGGCTAGGAGTCTCCAAAAAAGAGCCAGGAGGTCATCAGAGGGGTCGCCCTTATGCACATCTCAGCAGAGTCCCAGAGACAGCTAAAGTAGATACAACCCCAGGTATTGGTTCTTCTGAGGGCTACAGAGACCTACAGTTCTTATGGTCATGGCAGATGGACTTCAGTGCCATGTCAGTTGGCCCTACTTTGAAGTTTGTGTACCTGAGTGTGATGGAGTTGGACTCAGATGTGATCTTTGTTCACAAGCCTCTCCTGTCACTTTTACTGGACCTGTGGTTGGCACTGGGATTTAGAGTATACTCAAGGGACCTGAATCTCTGGACTGTCCATGTGATAGCCAGGCCCTGAGCCTCAACAGACTTGCACCTCCTACCCTCTTGTTTATTGGACTTACCCCAGCCAGCTAACAGGGAGGCGAAGAAGGCCAAACACCACACCAGGGAGCCAAGAGTGCCTACAACTGCGAACAGGAGAATTGCATCCATCATCCAAGTGGAATTTAAGCACCCTCTTGATACAGAGGTGGAGTGGACATAACCATCCCAGGGTCCACAGAATGGAGGAATAGAGTATGGATTAGAGTGGACTTACTGATATTCTATTCTGGAACTATTGATTAGTAATGGAAGTAAATGCAGCATTGAGATGGAGAAAGTGGCCATGGTAGCTGCTGAGGGTGGGAGTGGGAAGAAGAGATGTGATGGGGGGACATTTTCAGGACTTTGGAGTTGTCCGGGGTGATACTGCAGCGACAGTTACCGGACACTGTATGTCTTCCCATGGCCTACTGGGTGAACTGGAGGAGAGGTAAACTATAATGTGGGCCATTGATCATGTGGCGCAGCATTGCTCAGAGATGTATTCACCAAGTGCAATGAATGTCACATGATGTTGGAGGAGGTTGTTGTTATGGGAGGAGTGGAGTGAGGGGGGTGAGGGATATATGGGGACCTCATATTTTTTGAATGTAACATTTTAAAAAAGACAAATTTTAAAAAATAAATATAATTGGGGAAAAAAGTAAATGATGAAACTATTATTGGAAACTGGAGGAAAGGGCGATCCATGTTTTAAGTTGAAGAGAACTTAGCAAGATTAGCTCCTGGTGTTTTATGGAAGGCAGAATTTGAAAATGGTGAGCCTGGGTGTTTATTTAGCTGAAGAAATCTCCGAAGTACACTTGGAGAATGCAGCATGGCTTCCCTTGCAGCTTATCAGAAAATGCTAGATGAGAGAAATACACTGAGGACTGAACTGTTGGGCACAAAGAAAATAGAAACTGATTCTATAATTCCAAGCCTTTGGAGATCAAACTCCCAGATGAAAGTACCCATTGGAGGACTTAACTACACTTGGATCTTGTAAATCAGGATTGAAGATGTAGTTATGTCAGAAAGACTTGTGGAAAGTCTTACTGTCTGACAGCTTGGACCACTGCTTCCTGCATGCTAAACTGACTTTTTAAGAGAGCTGTATGAACACCACTGTCAGTCTGGAATAAAAGGGTCATGGAAAGGAGAGATTGAAGGGAAATGACTTCAAGACGAAAACCTAGGTTGAGCAGAGGTCTGGAATTAAGACTTCACCTTGGGCCAAGAGAGGAACCCCACCCATGTGTTTAAAGGTGAGTTTGCCCCAGCAGTTGAAGAGGGTGGATGTTCCTGCCCAATGCTCTGGGAGAGTTTTGCCACCCCAGGGTACAGAGAGGGTGGAGCACATTCCTCAAGGATTTGGGCGGTTAAGGTCAGCACCCCATAGGTCTGAGAGGGGTGCACGTGTCCCCAGTGGATTAGGGAAGGCCAGATTGTCAACTCATTGCTCTAAGAGGTTTGAGCCTATATGCCAAAGGTTAGGGAAAGGCAGATGGTCAACTCGTTGCTTTGAGAGGTTGAGCCTGTATGCCAAAGGTTAGGGGGAATGTTGTCTTCATGTCACTGTACTAGGGGAGTTAAGTCTCTAATCCAAAGATTGGGTATGGTGTGGTAATCACTCCAAATCTCTTGGAGGGAGAGGTCTGGAACTTGGTGGACACCCAGATGCTTGATGAGGGTGGAACCAAGAAAAGGGTCATTGGGCAAGTCTGTAGAAAGGGTGGGTTCCCATAAGGCCCCAAGGAGAAGAAACCATCTTCTTAAGAATGACTCAGACTGAAAATTGAATGGAGGATTCCCTGCAGGTTTACTGGACTGTAGAGGACCTGTAACTCGTATTTCCCTCCCAATTTCTCTTTATTGTAATGAAAATGTCTATCCTTTTTCTGTCCATTTGTGTTGGAAGCAGATGAATTGTCTTGTAATTTCAGATGTCTACATCCAGGCAGGAATTTGCCCCAAGACAAACTGTATTTCTTTAAATTGATTGTGATATGATTTAATACTTGTGTTGCTAAATGATTTAAGTTTTTGAAAAATATTGTAATGTCTTTTTGGAACTCAGAGGATGGAGTGTAGCAGTTTGATATTATTGATGAATTCCAAAAAGAAATATTGGATTATGTTTGTAAACTGGTCTTTTCCTCTGGGCATATATGATTTATATTGCATTGTGCCATAGGGCATTAAGTCCCCGCCCTTTGGTGGGTGGGGACTCAGAGATAGAAGGCGTGGCAAAAGACAGAATTTAGGGTTTTTAATGTTGGAGTTTTGATGTTGGAGTTTGATGCTGAAGCCTTAAGCTGGAGCCCCCAGAGGTACACACAGAGGAAAGAAACAAGCCCTGGGAAGAGAGGAACCCAGGAAGCCTGAACCCTGGCAGATGTTGGCAGCCATCTTGCTCCAACACGTGGAAATAGACTTTGGTGAGGGAAGTAACCTATGCTTTATGGCCTGCTAACTGTAAGCTTCTACCCAAATAAATACCCTTTATAAAAACCAACCAATTTCTGGTTATTTTGCATCAGCACAACTTTGACTAAGACAGCTCTGTGAACATATTAAAAACCAAAGAATTGTACACTAAGGGGTAAATTTTATAGTATCTGAATTAGATCTCAATAGAGCTATTATAAAAACATCAAAAGCCCTTTGATAACTAAGTTTGGGGCAAAGGAGAGCTAAGTGGGAAATTCAAATTGCTTCATGACTTTCAGCAAATCTTTCAACTCTCACCTCTTCAAATTCCCCCTTGGACCACCTTCTGAAACCACCTGAAACACACCATGCCATTTTATAATTCCATGCCTTTGTATATACCATTCTCCCGTCAAGAATGCCCTACTCCCTCTTCTCTTTCTGGTAACTCCAGTATATCCTTCAAGACCATTTTAAAAATCCTGTCTCTAAGAAATGATCCCTTTTTGCCCTCCAGGTAAAGTTGATCATTCCCTCTATACCATAAATACTAGTTTATGCATCTCCCCCTGTTAAGAGACCCTGAACTCCTTGAGTTTACTACAGCCCCAGGACCTAATGCTTATAAACACTTAGTAAATGTTAATTGAATAAATGAATGACAAAAATGCTTTCCTTACTACTGACTAGAGATAGTGCTATTTTTTCTCCAACCAATTTAATTGGTAAAAGCCATACAAATATAACTTGAGTTCTGTCCTTCAGAGACCAATAAAATGAAACAGAAATATAAATTTGTGACCAACATTGAGATTTAAGGAAAATTACCATAAAGCAACATTTCTTGGGGGTGCATAGTTCAGATACTTGTCATTGTTGACCGAACACACTGAAGTCAATACTCTTTTATTCAACATATTAAATGTGTTGTTTAACTCTGGTAACCACAGCTGTGACTTAGTTAACGATCTCAATAAATCCTACTTAAATCAGAGACAGGAAAAAATTATGCAAATGAATTCTTATCTGTTTTTCTGCCCAAGGCATATTTGATAACAGATAAAACATACTCCAAACAGTCTCTACTTAATAGTCAGGAAGTCATTTGAGGTTTTATTTGGATCACAATCAAATACAAAGAAGAGAAGCCTGGTATATTCATAAATGCTTTTATTTTAGAAAGAAATTACACATTAAAAGGAGACAGAGTTAAGGGCTTACATTCACATATGGAAGTGAATCTAGGAAAGTCAACAGTTATTAGGGTACAGAGCCACATGATTAAAAAAGACAGTAAGTAATGACATGGGCTTGCATTAGATTCATCCACAAAATAATATCTTTCGTTTAAAAACAAAAATATAATGGTCTTTAAGATAGCTCTCTTGGAACAAGTTTGTAGCTCCAATAGACTTTAAAACCAAGCCAATCACACCGGTCTCCATAGGCTGTATTGCACCCACATTCATCCAGCAGGATGGAAACCATTCATCAATTATACCTTACAGCTAGATAGGATGTCTTCCACTAATCTCTTGTAAACCCAGGCATCACCCTTAAGCCGCTGCCTCCTGATACCCACCACATCAGGTTTTTGAAGCTGGCACACTTCTAGTTCAAACTGCATTGTCACTTTGCCAAAATCTGACTGTGTTTGACACTTCAGTGTATAGCTGTGAAAAACAAGTTAAGAAGCCAGTTAGTAGGAGAACCATGAATATTCTGCACATTACAAGAGGTTTCTAAGCCTTAAGGTGGCCAGGGGGAAATGAACCATTATTTCATATTATACAATGTATTACTGCTCAGAGTTTCCAAAAAACCTAGTTATGCTTTGGTGATGGAGTATGACTGGTGTTTTCCCAGAAGCTAAACTAGGATCCTGTGAAAGAATGAGAATGAAAAAGGCTTTATCAGAATTCTCCCTTGCTCCAAAGAAAAGCCCTTCTTTCATAGCTATATATGCCGTTATGCTCAAGAAATCTTTTGGCATCCTTTATGCAACCCTTTCAGCAGTGTAATCCATGAATATTAAGCCATTTCCACAAGATTCACAACAAAGGAAAGTGCAGAGAAGATTACGAATAGTTTTTGTATGAGTACCTCATCAGAAACTTCTGTCTTTTGTATAAATAAAGATGAAGCCACTAACCTGTCAGAAGGACAAGTATTTTTGAAGTTTTTCTAATAGTAATAAGAGACTATGATCTATACAACATTTTACAGCAGGGATATAAAAGAAAGCCCCCAGAGGTGGTACACTCCCATGGTTGAAACACATAGCATTTATGATTAGAACTGACATGTTACCTACACTGATATAGAAAGGCCCAGCATAAATGAAGCCGCAAACTCATTAAAAAAAAAAAAAAAAGAAAAAAAAATTCCTGAAAAGCTGCATAAATTGAATTCATGTAAATCCAATTTAAATTTTTTTTTTTACATTTTTTAGAGCTTCATGTAATTGTCTACATGATTTTCAATAAACAATGGTCAGGATCGTTTTTAGGTTTCAGTTCCCTAAATATTTAAGGGCACATGACAAGGCACTATTTTGTAGAAGTGTAAGGAAATTACTTTGTATCTGTTATAGAATTATGAGGTTTCACAAAATATCATCTATTTTCTTACTTACTAAATTATGTGTTGAGGGGAAAGGGGTTTGATCATAACTGAAAAGTCATTTGGTGGCAGGTCACTCAACAGCGACAAAAAAAAAAAAAAAAAAAAAGAGATGACTTAAGAGTTAAGATGATTTCCTAAAGTACTGAAAACCCAAGCCTGTAAAATAGCAAGTCATAAAGAGAAGGAATCTATATAAATCCCTGATTTGAGATGTCTCATAAATTTAGATTACAATTTGTAAGCATTATCTTAAAGCAGAAAATAGAGGATTTAAACAAAACAACAAAAAGTTCAGATTTTCCTATTTTGAAGTAAAAAGTCTAACTTTGAAATAGTGGCAATATGGGTGCATAAAGAACTTCTATTGCTTGTACAAGAGAATACATTATGAACAATTATACTACCACAAAAGATGTTTGGAATGAGGTGGGAGAAATATATTTTGCCAGGGAGGGAGAGAGGGAATCAACCCATATTTTCTCAAAGCCCGAAGGTATCAAGTAATAAATGCAACAGCCTGTAAGGGAGCTTCTTACCCCTTTTGTACAAAATCAACATGCTTCTTTGGAAGAACAGACATTATTTCATTCAAGAGTTGATCTGGATTCACTAATCTGGTTGTAGTCACATTATAGTGAAGCTTAAAAAGTAAAAAGAATCAGTGAAAGGTAAATCTTTCTATCAACACAAAGATCATCCTACCCAATATCTAACATTCTCTATCTGATCTAAAGATCTATAACTCCTCAATACAGTACTATTTTAAATGGAAATACTGCAAGAAAAACATTGAAAGAATTTACAGCCATCTTTTGGGAAACCTGGTTATGATAGCACTAGAAGAGATTTCTATTATTAGTAACTACACCCATATTTTTCTTTAAGAAATAAACAAATATTGAATAGCAAGAATCCATCTGTTTGAACTTTACCGGTTTCTCCCTCTCCACATTATGACAGAAAAATTAACAGTCCTGAAATGTAAACTGTGGGAAGATAAAACAAATGCCCTCGATTTTGTTTGTATTTGGTTGGATATGCTTCTCTAATTTCTTCTGGATTATTTAAAGGACTATATAGAATTCTAAGAGTTGATTCTATGACATTCTTTGAGGGAATTAATATAACAAGTATTCCTTTTAAAAAGTAATAAGTCAAGTTATTTCTTTCTCACTAAGAGCATAATTCTCATACATGTTTATTTTCATTCCTGACTCATCTAGTAGTATCTTCACTATCAAACAAAGTCTTCGTTTCTAGGTCTTTCAGATTTGAGTTCCTTTTGTAAATAACAAAATGCTGAGGTTGGAAATACACCCAATACCTCTCTTTTTAAATTAAGAATCTGTGGCTCCAGACACAAACCCATATATCTACGGTAGAGTGATTTTCAACAAGGGTGCCAAGGTTTTTTAATGGGGAAATGAATAGACTTTTTAACAAATGGTGCCAGGAAAACTGTACAACCATATGAAAAAGAACAAAGCGACATCCACCACTTCTATGAATTCTTCTGCCACTCTATGAATTCTTCAAGGACTCGGGCTGTGTCTTATTCATCCCTTTATCTTTTACTTCCCCCACTTCCACCAAACAAAAATAACATTGGTTAAAATGTTTGAATGAAAGCTCAGAGAGAATCCAAGAGAGTAAGGAGGATATTATATCTACTCATAACTTATTTTTCCTTTTCTCTTCCCCACCAAATATACTGTTTACTCCACTGATATATTAAACCTTTTAAAGCCTAATAGGTCTATCAATTAAGGTCCGCTCTTGTTGGCCGGGCCCTTGAGGCCCTCCCAACCCACTTTCCCAACATGTCTTTCACTATACCTCTCATACACACCACACTCAAAGTTCAAATTGACTTCCCATGCATTCAATTATTTGTTTAGGGTGTACAAAGATATATGTGTGTCAGAGACTCTTCTGTGCAACACTTAAGCTTAAGTCTCCATCTTTAAAGCAGCTCTTAGTTCCCCATAAATGCCCCATGCCTCCATGTTTTCACTGTGATTATTCCCTCTACCTGACCTTGAATGTTTAAATTATAATTATTTGTCCCTTGAAGGGAACAACTGCATCTAATTTACCTCTGAATTCTCAAAGCATTGTAACAAATTTCAGATGCTAAAAATTATATATAAACTAAACGAATGCAGATGTAAATAAAAAATGCTAGTTGAATAATTCGTTATTTCAATACTTATCTTTAAGAAAAAAAAAAGTGATGCAGTTGACAGCTTCTGAAACCCCTATTAGAGAAATACAGTTCATTTACCTTTAATCTTCTTGGTCCATCTTTGGCAGAGCCCTTTCTTTTGCTCCTGGTAAGCACAGTTATAACTTTATCCAATCCCTTTTCAAGGCTCCCAAACACTTTGGCTCCTTTTCTTTTTGGAGTATCCTCTATGTGTGCTTGGTTAAGATCCAGTTCCACTGAGCGGCACCTTAAAAAAAAAGCACAAGTAAAGCTGGGCCTCTGCCAGTTAGGGTCTTCACAGGCCATGCTTTCATCCTGTTCATTAGATGTGCATCATTCAGGTAGGCCAGGGCAGATCAACTGACCCTTCCTCAGGGAAAGCTAGAGCCATCTCCCACTGGGATGATAGCCAAATGCCATTTGGCAAAACTATTTTCCCCTCAATTTTTTTTCCAATGTCAAATATAGAGAAAATTTTTTAAAAAAACAATACAATGAACATCCACATTTCTTCTTAGATGCAACAACTGCTAATATTTTGTCACATTTTTACTTCTCTAAGTATATAAATAGATAATAAATTCATTCAGTATTTGAACGAATTTGCTGAGCTGTCTGAAAGTAAACTGAAGATATCAGGACACTTGTCCTTTTTTTTTTTTATTTTATTTTTTTCTTCCCTTCTACCTCCCCTGCCCTGCTGTTTTTGCTGTCTGTGTCCCATTGCTGTGTGATCTTCTTTATATATTTCTCTTTTTGTGTTCTCTTCTTTCTCCTCTAGAAGTAAGATGTTCCTGGGAACCTTTGATGTGGAGAGAGGTTCCCTGTCGATTGTGCCACCTTAGCTCCTGGTCTCTGCTGCGCTTCACCTTGACTCTTCCCTTCATCTTTCTTCTATTGCGTTATCATCTTGCTGTGTGATTCACTTCCACGGACACTGGCTCATCACGTGGGCACTTGGTTTTGCTGCCGAGCCCTCAGGTTGCCACATGGTCACTGGCTTGCCGCGCAGGTGCCCACATTGGCACTCGGTTCACCAGGTGGACACTGGCTTGCCATGTAGGCATGCTTTCTCTTCTTCTTTTTCACCAGGAGGCCCCAGGGGTTGAACCGGGTCCTCCCATATGGTAGGCAGTAGGTCCTACCACTTGAGCCACATCCACTTCCCAGGACACTTGTTCTTGAAATACTTCAACATATATCTTTGATAAATATTTTCCCACATAACTACAATACAATTATCACATCAAGAAAATTAATAATTCCATTGCATCATCTTATATCAATTCCCTCAATTCTCCCCACAATGGATCCTACTTCAAAAATAATAACTATAACAGATAATGAAGGGTCACCTATTCTGCATAACTTTTCATACAAAAGGATTGGGTTTTTTTTGAAACATAATTAATATCTTTACTATTTGGGGATACTGCTGTTGTGCATATCTATACTTTTCTAGTGGGAGAGTAGGGAAAAATAGGCCTCAGTGGGGAGTTAGGGGGTTGGGGTTAGAGTCACTGTCTTCCCTCCCAGCCGTTTTCTAAGTGAAAGTACAAGTTCTACTGCCAACCAGTTTCACAATTCTACTCCATGAGGAAGATAGTGGCAACAGCTCCAGTAACGGACACAAACCATCCCCATCCAGACATTTCTATATTATCTAACAGAACCTATACAGTGGTTCAACTTAATCAAGTTTATCATATGTGAGAAAAGGAAATGAGACTACAAATACTAAAGACAAAAGAGTTTAAAAAACTGAACACTTACCGCCTCTCAGGGCTAATGACACCTATCATTAACTTGCTTGTTTCTGCTGAATTTACTGGCACATCAATTGGGATTTCATTTAGGCACTGGTTTCTATCTATTAGAAAAACAAAAACAAAAAAAACATACGTAGCTGACATACTATGGTTTGGAAATTTCTATCAATAATACATACATCATCTTATTCACTGACCCAGAAATATTATAATCACTTGGGCAGTCAGGTCAAAGGTTCCAATTCTCTAAAGAAATATTTCTTAAACTATAATCCACAGTTAGTGGCAATGCTTCAATATGTGGTCATCAATTGTAACAAATGAAGGATGCTGATAATGTGGAAAAGTGTGGGAGGAGGAAGAAGTGGGGTATTCAGGAATCCCTTGTATTGTTTATGCAACATTTATATAATCTAAAGTTTCTTTAAAATAAAAAAAGAGAAATTTGTGTGATTTATAATTAAAATCAAATCATTTTTCCTTGTATGTGTGGCTCTTTTTGTTCCACTGCAGGACTAAAGGTAGGCTTATGGTTTTAATATAAATACCACATGACAAATCTAAATAAAATAATATGCAGATTTTATGAGTACTGATTCTCTTTCCTATAAACAAAATCAATCTATATTTATACAAGGGCACACTATATGCCTTTAATTAAAAGAGTATTAAAAAGTGTTAATTGGGGAGCAGATGTGGCTCAAGTGGTTGAGAGCCTGCTTCCCACATGGAAGGTCCCAGGATTGGTTCCCAGTGCCTCCTAAAAACAAAACAAAAACAAACAAAAGCAAAACAAACAAAAAACCCAACTCAGGGGAGTCAATGTGACTCAGTAGTTGAACACAGGCTTCCCATATATGAGGTTCTGGGTTCAATTCCCAGCCCCAGTACCTCAACAAAGAAAAGTGTTAATTCAATTCATAGCCCTATTCAACTCTATTAGGAAAAGAGAACAATTCCCTGTGAATATTTGATAAAAATTACTAAAGAGGTCTGAGCTTTGGTTATTTCTTACATTCCATGTTCCAGAATTTTGTCTTTTATTCAGGTAGGGTATCTGCATTCCAGATAGTGTGTAACAAATTTGCATTAACAAATCAGGTATTACTGATCAGTTAACTTTCTGTTCATCATTGAAAAGTTTTATACTCTTTAGAAATAGTATTTGCTTCATAATAATAAAAATATGGTATCAAGTTTTTACAAAGAGATTGGGGATTTTGTTTTGTTTGTAACTATTCTCAGTGGTTTTATAAGAACAAGAAAATAAGATCAATCGAAAATATCTGTGAAAACAGTTTTCATTTTTGTATGCTGAGAGTATATCCTATTATACATAGTTGCCCTTCAACAAACTGTCAACGACTGGATTGTACAGGATTCAGAAAAATAAAATTAATGTTTAAGTAAAAAATAACTCACAGCAAAAGTAAAATACTAAGTGCTAATGGAAACTACCAATTGTGGATTTAGCCATCTGCTCCCTTAAGCAGCTCTGCTGGTTTTGTTTTTTTTTTAAAAAGGTCCATAATAGTTTTGGCCAATACTATCTTTCTCACAGGGACATGATGTGTAAACTGATAACACTTTAAGATTATAAAAATAAATTTCAAACTACCCAGTTTTTAAAACCTTCAAAATTATATATAAAGTAAAAAATATTAATAAGGGAAAAAACCATAGCATCAAACGGAGAAAAATTAAAAAGCCTTGAATGATTTAAGGTGAACTAAGGTTCATCTGATCTCCCTGTCCTTACTCATAAAGGACATTTTAGGTACATTAAGAGAAATAACAGTGGAGTGGATGTAGCTCAAGTGGTTGAGCTCCTACTTCCCAAATGGGAGGTCCCAGGTTCAGTCCCTGGTGCTTCCTAAAAACAAAAAAGCAAGCAAATAAAAAAAAAAACAACTCAGAGGAGCCGATGTGGCTCAGTGGTTGAGTGAAGGCTTCCTACATACAAGGGTGCAGTTCAATCCCTGGCCCTGGTACCACCAAAAAAAAAAGAGAGAGAGAGAGAGAGAAATAACAATAGAGAAAGAAACTTCTCCTTGGGAAAATATGCAATATCAGCTATCACGGAGGCCCTAATATGCGCAGGTGCATTCTAACTGAATCCTCACAACCACCACAGGCAGTCAGTCACAAACACTATCATCACACCCAACTAGACTCACATTTCTTTGGAAAGTATTGTTAGATTTAATGAAAAGATAAAGTCACTAACATAGTAATGGGACTTCCAGCAATTTTCTGACAAAGTCTCCCATAATATTATTATGGATAAGAAGTTGCCCCCTCAAACTGGCTACTGGCTCCATTACCAAACTGGAAGTGCAATGGCAGGATATGGTTTAAAAGAAGTTCATACTGCAATGTTTCAGAATTTGAGCCCACGAGGGTCTTAACACAAGAATACATCACAACTGCTGGGAAAAAAAACTAATAAAGTTTAGGTGCCAATTGAAAAAGGGACATATCAGATCAGATTTCAGTAAATATTCCTTCATACTCTATTTTGTCCCTTCATTCAACAAATACAGCACATACTATGTACTATGCCATGCTGCAATAAACATCATAAAATAAAGTCCAAAGTCACAGACTCTATCCTTATGACATTTACTGTCTTATTTTGATGAGACCCAGTTCTAGAAAACCGGGTTCAGTTCTAGGTACTGTTTTAAGATGCATACTGACAAAACAGAATGTATCCAGAGGAGAATGGCAAGCAAAATGCTGAGATATTATAAAGTAAGTGGTTGAAATAATTGTTAATGAATAACCTGAGGAAATCAAGGGAATTAAGAGAGATGTCTTCATAAAGATATCTGGAAGGGCATCACAGATTTACCCTGTTTTTGGTTGGTGTACAGGCAATGACACTACAGCACAGAACAGGACCAGAAACCAGAACTGGAGACCTAGTGAGTAAAAAAGCCTCAGCAGAGACTTTCCTTGAGTCATCATAGCTGGGGGCTAATGGACAAGAAAGGTCTAAACCTAGGTAAATGACCATGAGCAAATCACTTCATTTCACTGAGTTGCAGGTTCCTCAGCAGTGCAAAAGGTAGTTGGACTAGATGAGTTCTAACTTGCCTTCAGCTTTGCTATCCCAGAATGCTATAATTCAATTTCATAAATGTGAAAAAATAAAATCTTTTTCTTTTTTCATTTGAGAAAAATTAGAAGTTGACTAATATGCTTTCATTTCAACTATTACAAGTAACACAGTAAAAACTCAGCTTGGCTTCTCCTAGAAACTTCAAAGAGCAATGTTAATCATTTCTGACCTGCTATATATGCTTATTTAGCACCGCAAGAAGAATGGAACTTGAAAGCATTTACCACTGCTTAAACCACACAACAAATACCTTTTGAGGGTGTAATGTAACAGTTTGGTGTTTTCAGTATTTCCCTTTTATGCTGGCTCTTCTTAACGGGAGTCTTTGGTGCAGGCAATACAAAGTGCTCTTCATTCTTTATAGCAGACTTAGGAGTATACACATTTTCCTTGTTCTTTAATTTATTTGCAGATGCTCTGCAAAATCCTGGAGTTAATAATTTAGATTCCAGATCACTTGATTGTGTCGAATGCTTGGCAAACTACGGGGGAAAAAGTTACTAGATAAAACACACTGGAAAAGCCCATTTTTTTACAACATACTTTAATCATTTGCAAATTACCTTGCACCGTTTTTATTAAAATGAAATAATATCAAAAGAAATTATTGACAATATCAGCAAATTTGAGAAATGTATATTCAGCTCTCTTTAGTACATCTTTACTAAATCACTTCAGTGCATTCTATTAACAGGTAATTTTCAACATGTTTCAGGCCAAGGTGTTTCATCAAACATACCCAGATCCTAGATACTATTGAGAACGGCACCTGTAAGTCCCTAAGAATTGTTTCCCACATCTAGATTGCTGTGGCTTACCCCTAAGGCCCCCACTCCACTCTGTTTCCCCAAAACAATAAAGTTTAGTCAGTGTAAAGAACTGCTCTTGAGGAAAGAACATGTTGAAATACTCTTAACAGAAATGCTGGATACAAAAATATTTTTAAGCCCTTTAAATGTTTTGTTTTTTGCTTTGGCATAAAGCTTGGTACATTTAATAGGAATCCAATTAATACTGCTGATTAACAAGGAACAAAGGATTCACAATGACATGCTCTTGACCCAACACCAGTGAAAACTTACGTGTTGAACCACAAGATAGACCTTCAAGGAAGGAGGTACAAGGATGGATCCACAACCTTGCTCTTGACCTTTCCCTCCTGAGGCTATCTGGCTTCTGTATTTATACTTTGATTCAACTCCCTTTGCGGCAGGGTTTTAGGATGATCCTCCTCGAGTGTCTAATATTCAACACTCATGAAACAAAGCAGAAACACCCTGGTTTGCCTCACAGCTCCTAGAGTTTCCAGTGCAAAGGGGATGACCTTCTACTCTATCAGGGTATCAGATAGGCACCTAGGAGACCAGCCAAGTTGTCAGCCTACTCATCTGATCTTGAAATCACACAGATTTACTTTCAAAGAGCATATACTATCTGCAATTCTGGACCTAGCCAGAGGAAATGGCCTAAAAACAACTGCATCTCATCTCTTTTCAGAACCAGTGGAGGACAGTGGCATTAACGGAATATGTCAAACCTAAGCATTCCTCTGGTCTACATAGTCTCGGTTTTATCCATGGCTTAAGCCATCTAAAAGCTGAATAACGTTAATACAGCGGTATTTTCTGAGGTGGCTGGATTAATGGTAAGTATTTTTTCTTCTTTTAAAATTCTTGTATTTTCCAAATTTTCTACCATGAGAATGTGTTCTGATTTGTCCAGTACAAAGAAAACATAGAGCTCAATTACCATAAAGAAGATGATTTTCAGGTCTGTTTTCAATGATTCTGGTGTAATAGATAATAGCTATATCAAATCTTTCCTTGGAGAACTCATTTCCCTTCATTTTCATTAGTCTCCTTACTCTATACACTCAGCACAATTTTGGGTTTTAAATTCTTCAAGCAAATTGCAGTTTTCCATTATAACTTTAGTTACGTGATACTTGTTTTCAGTAAATGCTTAACATAGGCCAATAACTGTCAATTGCCCCTAATTTTTAAGGCAGAATTGCTAAATCACCTGTGTATTTTACCCAATTCAAAGCCTCTTTCATTAACAAGATTTTGTTTTCTATTTTATAACCAATTCTTAATAAGCCACCAATAAAGAATGAATCACTCATAACTTTCTTTGCCAAATCTACAATATCTTCCAACAGCTCAAGATGTTGCAATTCAAACTCATTTCAAAAGTATGAGAATTGCCAGTTTCCGCAAGGGATGCAATCCTGACACCACAGAACTGTGCTGACGTTGAAAGACGTGGCCAGAAAAAGTATACTTTAATGGCATCACAGTAATCACACAGAACAGAAACTGGTTTACTACACCATAGACTGCAGATGTCAAATTCTACATTTTTCTCACTTTGAATATAATCTTTACACTGCTTACCCACCCCAACACAGTAAAGCTGAGTCATGGGAACATAATCACTGGTTATAAATCCAGGAGCACAGACACTATCGTGCATGTAATCCTCTAACAAAACATAATCTGCTATTGTGAAATCTCCCTCATCAAATTCACCCATGGCGCACGATCCAGGGTGGCCTGCAAGCCTTGGACGCAGCAGCCGCCATGGCCGCGGTAGCTGCTGCCAAGAGTGCTTCATGTCAACCTGACTTAAATGTATTTCTGAACTTGCAAAGAAGGGAAATCTTCAAAGGGCAAATCACTTCACTATACATGAAAAACAGGAGCATGATACAGACAAGTAACCAGTGCTGAAACAGTCCCTAAGAGCATTTACCCACCATCTCTAGTAACCTATGGCATAAGTTTTAACAGCTACATAAGCCTTAGGTCTTGGGAAGGTGGTACATGAGATCCAAAACTGGGGGTGGGGGTGAGGGGATGGCTATAACTTAAATGAAAAGGAGAAATAAACAAAAATTCTTCCCTGCAAAGGAAGTAAGCAAGGAAACATGTCTGTCTTGGCATTAGCTCTGGAGGAACAGGGGAAAAAAGTCTCGTTTAGTAATCTGTAAGTAACCATAGGACAGACGTCACTTAAACTGGGGCCTAAATTCATACAGCCTGCATGGTCCTAGAAATGTCAATCCTCAATTTAAGTAAAATCAATTCAGCAGTCCTAAATTGACTGTGCACTAGGAGCCTGGTAATAGCAAACACAAATCCTACATGCAAAAAAACTTTACTCCAAACACAGAGCATAGATATGTTAATGTTTAAAATAATAAAGTACACGGAGAACATGGGAAAAGAATAAGAGACTACCAAAAATTTTCAAATAGATTTTAAAAAGAATAAAAGCCTCTAAAAATAGCAAATGTAATGCTTAAAATGAAAAACTCAGTGGACATATCAAATAGATTAGATACAAATGAAAATAGAATTTGTGAATAGGGAGATAAATATGAAAAAATTATCCAGAAGGCAGCCCTGAGAGAAAAAAAAAAGGGATATATGAAAGAGAACTCATGATAAATGGAGAATGAAATGAGATGATCTAAAATGTCTATTCTAAGTTCCAAAAGTAGATAATAGAGAATAGAAGAACTGTGGCAATTATTCAAGGAATTTCCCAAAATTGGTTGAAGATATGAATCCTCATATATAGGTAGCAAAATGAATCCTAAACAGGATAAAAAAAAGAATTCCACGTCTATACTTACCAGGTTATACAATTCTAGAGGACACTATCCACACAGATACCACACAAGTACTGTATGTTCCTGTAGATGTACAATGCAATGGCCCTGAGAGAAAAACTGCAGAATACTAAAAACCAAGAGAAGATACTAAAAGAAGCCAGGGAGAAAAGGCAGACTATCTAGAAAGTTCAATTAGAATGACACTGATTTCTCAATAGCAACAACAGAAGCAAGAAGAGAATAGAATAATATCTTCAAAATGCTAAGAGGAAAAAAAACTGTTAAATCAGAAATCTATAAACAGGAAGACTGCCTTCAAAAAAAAACAAAAGCAAAACAAAGACAATTTTAGGGAATAAAGAAGAGTTTACCACCACCAAAGGAATTTTTAAAGGATGAACTTCAAGAAAAAGAAAAATGATTTTAGCATGAAGGTTTGAGATATAAGGAGCATTGTAAACAGAAGAAAATGTGAATTTATCTAAATAAATTCAGATAGTATCACATCGCAAAAAGGACTACTTGTGAGATTAAAAATTTACAGATCCAGAAAATTATACTATTATTATATAAAATACCCATTGGAGAAAACTGGGGAGAGGGTAAAGGACCTCTCTTTACTACCTCCACAACTTCCTTTGAATCCATACATATTTCAAAGTAAAAAGGTAAAAAAAAAATAGAGCTAAAATACTGGATGTCAATAAAATCTCATCTAGGAGGGGGTCATCAAAGAGTAAATATTCAAAGGACTTCATATTGTTTAGAAGGAGAGGAAAGATACAGATTAATTATGTATTTGGTTACATTAAATAGCATATTAAAATTTGGAGTAAATATTAAAATAGAAATAAAAACCAAAGGAATTGGGGGAAATTAACATAAAAAAGGGAAAATACAGAAAAAGTGAGACAAATAGAAATCACAAAATAAAATGGCAGAAATAAGATAAACTATTCAGTAATTGCAAATGTTGGTTAAGTTCTCAATTTAAATTCGAATTCAATTCAAAGATTTTCAGTTTGCATACCAAATCTAGCTCCATGTTGTTTTATAAGAAAGATATCTAAAATACAGAGGCATAAAAGCTTGAAAATAAAAATAGGAAAAACTACATGCGAGGCAAATACCAAACAAAAGAAAATTAATATAGCTATGTTATAGCAAGGGGAATAAAAGAGTTCAAGAAGAAAAACATTACTAGTGATAAAGAGGATCACTATAGAATGGTAAAAGATTCAATTCACAGAATAAAAATTCTGAACTTAATATGCTAATATAGCTTTAAATATATATAAAACAAAAATAGAAACACAGGGAGAAAATTATAAACCATCATCATCCAAATTACTATTATACTTTCTCAGTAATTTATGGATCAAGCAGACAAAAAATTAGAACGACCACAGAAGATATGAGCAATCAAATTTAATACAATTGATCTAACATACAGGTAAGTTCAGAAATCTACAAAATAGAAATAAAGACACATTACATAACTTCAACAATGTCAAAAGTTGGTTCTTTAAAACTAATAAAATTGACAAAACTCTGGAAAAGCTGACCAGAAATTAAAAGGGCTGCAGGGAGCCAGTATAGCTCAGTGGTTGAGCGCTGGCTTCCCACATACGAGGTCCCAGGTTCAAACCCTGGCTGCTTGAAAAAAAAAAAAAAAGATAAAAGGGCTGCAAATACACATATAAGCATTAGAAATGGGGACCATTAGCCACATATATTATAGCTATTAACAAAATCAGAATATCTTCCTATTAACTTTATGCCAATGCATTTACAAACTTAAAAGAAATGCACACTAAAAAAAGAAAACTCACCAAAAATACAAGAAATAGAAATAATAAAAAGTTCTCAAAGCACAAAAGGAGTTTTAAAGTTTCTCATGGAAAGTGGAAGTGGCTCATCTACCATATGGGAGGACCAGGGTTAGATCCCCGGGACCTCCTGGTAAAAGCGTGCCCGAGCTGCAAGCTAGGCCCACACGGCAAGCAATGCAGCAAGGTGATGACACAACAAAAGAGAGATGTAGGGGAGAGTCAAGGAGAGAAGCAACAGAAACTAGGAACTGAGGTGGCGCAAATGACAGGGAACCTTTCTCCCACATCAGAGGTCCCTGGGATGGAATCCCAGTGAAGCCTAGAGGAGAAAATGAGAAGACACAAAAAGTGACACAGATCATCACATAATGAATGGACACAGACAGCAAAGCAGCAGGGTGGAGGAGAAGGGGAAGGAAAAAAAGTTTCTCACAAATCATTCCAGGTCTCCTAGTTATATAAATAAGTTCTATTCAGGGTACACATAATTAACGGCTCTTAAAAATCATTCCAGGGAAACGGACTTTGGCCCAGTGGTTAGGGCGTCCGTCTACCACATGGGAGGCCCGCGGTTCAAGCCCTGGGCCTCCTTGACCCGTGTGGAGCTGGCCCATGCGCAGTGCTGATGCGCGCAAGGAGTGCCCTGCCACGCAAGGGTGTCCCCCGCGTGGGGCAGCCCCACGCGCAAGGAGTGCGCCCGTGAGGAAAAGCTGCCCAGCGTGAAAAGAAAGAGCAGCCTGCCCAGGAATGGCGCCGCCCACACTTCCCGTGCCGCTGACGACAACAGAAGCAGACAAAGAAACAAGATGCAGCAAATGGACACCAAGAACAGACAACCAGGGGAGGGGGGGAAATTAAATAAATAAATAAATCTTAAAAAAAAAAAAAAAAAAAAATCATTCCAGACAATAAAAAAGAGAGAACACTTTCCAATTCATTTTATAAAACGAGTATAATCTTAATACCAAAATCAGACAAGATTAATATAAAAAAGAAAAATTAGAGGCCTATTTCACTTAAGAACATAGAAACAAAAATCCTAAACAAAATATTAGCAAATTAAATCCAACAATGTGGAAAAAAAAGATAATACTATGACTGCCTACTAAAAATTTTTTTAATTAAAAAAAGATACTACATCATGGCCAAATTGAGTTTATCTAAATGCAAGATTGGTTTAATAGAAAACCTATTAATAAAATATAGCACATATACTATAATAAAGGAATAAACCAGATAATCAGCTCAATAGATACATTTATCTAATGATTTTTCTGCAATTGCCATTCATGTTTTTAAAAACAAACTAGCAATTCTTAGCAAACCAAGTCTCGGTGGAAAACCTCTTAACCTGAAAATTACAGAGACTGGGGTGGTGGGGAGGGGGTGGGGAAAGAACATCACATTTAGTGAAAATATTAGAAGCATATTTTACAATTGGGAGTAACAGAAAAATGCTTAATATAAAGCACTGCCAGGACTAGTAAATCAATTTAATATGTATATGTCAGTACCAGACAGCGTAATTTTTAGAAATCTGCCATTTTCAACAGCATCAAAATAAAAGTACCTAGGAATAAATTAAACAAAAGATAGGAAAGACCATTTGGAAGAATTTATAAACTTTCTATTGAAAGTAATTAGCTTAAAAAGACCTAATAGGGAAGTGGATGTGGCCCGATGGATAGGGCGTCTGCCTACCACACGGGAGGTCCAAGGTTCAAACCCCAGGCCTCCTTGACCCGTGTGGAGCTGGCCCATGTGCAGTGATGATGCCTGCAAGGAGTGTCGTGCCATGCAGGGGTGTCCCCTGCATAGGGGAACCCCACACGCAAGGAGTGTGCCCCATAAGGAGAGCCACCCAGCGTGAAAGAAAGTGCAGGCTGCCCAAGAGTGGCGCCGCACACACGGAGAGCTGACACAACAAGATGATGCAACAAAAAGAAACACAAATTCCCGGTGCCACTGATAAGGATAGAAGTAGTCACAGAAGAACACACAGCAAATAGACAGAGAGAGCAGACAACTGGGGAGTGGGGGAAAGAGGAAAGAAATAAATCTTAAAAAAAAAAAAGACCTAATAAATACAGAGGTGTACTCTGATTATGGATAGGAAGATTTATAGTGTATAAATTTCCATTTTTCACAAATTGAGCCTTAAATTTAATATATTTCCAATTTTTGAGTGTATGTGAAGCTTGTATATATATGAAAATGAGAAGGGCCAAAATACCCAAGACATTCCTACAATAATAAGATGAGAGGAAATTGTCCAGTGAGATATAAAAAGTATTATAATGTGACAGAAATTAAGATGTGTGGTATTGGTACAAATAAACTAGTGGAACTAAACAGAACAGAGTCACACTTGTAGGAAACATGATATATGATAGAGGTGACACTGTGAATCAATGGGGAAGGAATGGATATTTCAACAAATGGTGCTAGTACAATTGGTTATATGAGGGAAAAAATGGTTCTCTACTTCATGCCATATAGAATTTTTTTTAGGAGTTACTAGAAATTGAACTCAGGACCTCACATATGGAAAGTAGGTGCTTAACCACTCGAGCTACATCTGCTCCCTACCATATAGAATGAAACACCATTAGATTAAAAATTTTAAAGTGAAAAGAAAGCTTTAAAACTTTTAGAAGCAAATACATGCAAATACATTTAAAGCTCTGGGACAAGGAAAGATTTCTTTAAAACAACGCAAAAATTACAAACCACAAAGGAAAAGACTGACAACTTCTGCATTAAACTTAATGACTTCTGTCATTTAAAGTAAAAGAAAAGTCACAAACTCAGACAGTACATTTTCAAAACATAACCAAAAAAAGATTAGAATCGAGATTATATTAAGGGGGGAAGCGGACTTGGCCCAATGGATAGGGTGTCCGCCTACCACATGGGAGGTCCGCGGTTCAAACCCTGGGCCTGCTTGACCTGTGTGGAGTTGGCCCACGTGCAGTGCTGATGCATGCAAGGAGTGCCGTGCCACGCAGGGGTGTTCCCCGTGTAGGGGAGCCTCACACACAAGGAGTGCGCCCCGTAAGGAGTGCCGCCCAGCGCAAAAGAAAGTTCATCCTGCCCAAGAATGGCGCCGCACACGCGGAGAGCTGACACAGCAAGATGACACAACAGAAAGAAACAGATTTCCATGCCACTAACAACAGAATCAGACAAAGAACACACAGCAAATGGACACAGAGAACAGACAACTGGGGGGTGGGGGAGAGAGAAATAAATAAAAATAAATCTTAAAAAAAAAAGATTATATTAAGGGAAGCAGACTTGGCCCAATGGATAGGGCGTCCGCCTACCACATGAGAGGTCCAGGTTCAAACCCCGAACCTCCTTGACCCGTGTGGGGCTGGCCCACGTGCAGTGCTGATGCGTGCAAGGAGTGCCGTGTCACGCAGGAGTGTCCCCCGCGTAGGGGAGCCCCATGTGCAAGAAGTGCGTCCCTAAGGAGAGCCGCCCTGCGGGAAAGAAAGTGCAGCCTGCCCAGGAACAGCACCGCACACACAGAGAGGTGACACAACAAGAGGACACAACAAAAAGAAACACAGATTCCCAGTGCCGCTGATAAGGATACAAGCGGTCAAAGAAGAACACACAGCGAATGGACACAGAGAACAGACAACTGGGGCGGGAACAGGGAGAGAGAGAGGGAAAAAAAAGATTATATTAAGATGTGTGTGAGAAAGGACAAATATGGGAACTCTGGACATCCTGCATGATTTTTCTGTAAACAAACAACTCCTTTAAAAATTAAAAATAGGGGCGGACTTTGGCCCAGTGGTTAGGGCGTCCGTCTACCACATGGGAGGTCCGCGGTTCAAATCCCGGGCCTCCTTGACCCATGTGGAGCTGGCCATGTGCAGCGCTGATGCGCGCGGGGAGTGCCGTGCCACGCAGGGGTGTCCCCCGCGTGGGGGAGCCCCACGCGCAAGGAGTGCGCCCGTGAGGAGAGCCGCCCAGCGCGAAAAGAAAGAGCAGCCTGCCCAGGAATGGCGCCGCCCACACTTCCCGTGCCGCTGACGACAGCAGAAGCGGACAAAGAAACAAGACTCAGCGAATAGACAATGGATAGGGTGTCCGCCTACCACATGGGAGGTCCGCGGTTCAAACCCTGGGCCTGCTTGACCTGTGTGGAGTTGGCCCACGTGCAGTGCTGATGCATGCAAGGAGTGCCGTGCCACGCAGGGGTGTTCCCCGTGTAGGGGAGCCTCACGCACAAGGAGTGCGCCCCGTAAGGAGTGCCGCCCAGCGCAAAAGAAAGTTCATCCTGCCCAAGAATGAGCGGAGAACAGACAACCAGGGGAGGGGGGGAAATTAAATAAATAAATAAATCTTTAAAAAAAAAAATTAAAAACAACACTTATTTGATACACAAAAAAGAAATAATCCAATCAAAATGGGCAAAGGACATGAAAAAAATCATGTATTAAATAGGAAACACTACTGGCCAATCAATAAATGGAAAGATGCATAAATAATCAGAAAAGCACAAACTACAACAAATAGCAGCAACAACAAACCCTTGGTGAAGAAAGTGAATCTGATTTCCAGACTTGTCACATTATATTATTTAAATGTCCATTTTTTAAACAAAAAATTGATGAGATATAGACATGCAAAAAATACCGAGAAAGTATGGTCCAAACACAGGAAAAAAGCAACCAATAAAAATGGTCCCTTAGATTCCACAACTGTATAAGGTGCTAGTGGAGGAGTGATGTATGGGAATTATGTACATTATGCATGACTGTTTCGTAAACTCACAATCTCTCTAATTAAAAAATATATATTTAAAAATACAAGAATAAGAAGATTCATGAATTATATAACAAATGTATGATACAAATTCAAGGTGGTAATAATAAGGTAGCATATGAGAAAATTACACTTAATGTAAATAATGCATGATAGAAGTATTTTAATTTTCCATCAACTATAACAAAGGCAACTACTGTTAAAGAATAGTACAGGGAAGCGGACGTGGCTCAACTGGTAGAGAATCCGCCTACCATATGGGAGGGTCCAGGGTTCGAGACCCAGGGCCTCCTGACCCATGTGGTGAGCTGGTCCATGTGCAGAGCTGCCACGCACAAGGAGTGCTGTGCCATGCAGGGGTGCCCCCACGTGGGGGTGCCCCACGCACAAGGAGTATGCCCTGCAAGAGAGCCGCCCTACACGAAAAAAGTGCAGACTACCGAGTAATGGCACTGCACACACAGAGAGATGACGCAGCAAGATGACACAACAAGCAGCGGACTTAGCCCAGTGGTTAGGGCGTCCAACTACCACATGGGAGGTCCACGGTTCAAACCCCGGGCCTCCTTGACCCGTGTGGAGCTGGCCCACGTGCAGTGCTGATGCGCGCATGGAGTGCCATGCCACGCAGGGGTATCCCCTGCATAGGGGAGCCCCATGCACAAGGCGTGCGCCCCGTAAGGAGAGCCGCCCAGCGCAAAAGAAAAAGTGCAGCCTGCCCAGGAATGGTGCCGCACACACGGAGTGCTGACACAACAAGATGACGCAACAAGAAGAAACACAGATTCCCATGCCACTGACAACAACAGAAGCAGACAAAGAAGATGCAGCAAACAGACACAGAGAACAGACAACCAGGGTGAGGGGGAGAGAAATAAACAAATAAATAAATCTTTAAAAAAAAAAAAGATGACACAACAAAAAAGAGACACAGTTTTCTGGTGCCACCAAGGGTGCAAGCAGATACAGAACATACAGCGAAAGGACAAAGAGAGCAGACAACAGGGGATAGGAGAGAGAAATAAATTTTAAAAAATAAATCTTTAAAAACAAAAAAAGAATAGTACAATTATTTTTTTAAAGTGTTGTCATTAATTGTAATGAATGTTCCACACCAATGAAATGTGTTGGTGATGGTATAGAATATAGGAATTCTGTATTTTATGCACAAATGTTTTGTAAACTCATCTCTAATTTAAAAGAAAAAGGCATCCCTCACCCCATTCTTAACAAAACAAAACAAATCAAAAAAGCCTTGGAACTGCACAATGCCAACAGTGAACTTTAAGGTAAATCATGGACAATAGTTAATAGTACAATTATAAAAACTTGCTTTCATAATTGTAACAAATATACCACACCAATGCAAGATGCTAATAATAGGGTGATACAAGGGAATTTTGTATTCTATGCATGATTGTTCTGTAAATCCTAACTGCTCTAATAGAAAAAGACTAGTCAGAGAAGAAAAAAAAAAAGTCCCTTAGGGAGCCCAAATGTTGGACTTGCCAGACAGAGATTTTAAGTCAGTTATTTTAAATATGTGCAAAGAACTAAAAGAAATCAGGTCTGCAGAACTAAAGGAAAGCATGATGTCTCACAAAGTAGAAAGTATAGTAAAGAAACAAAGTATTAATATTTAAAAGAATCAAATAGAAAATCTGGAGTTCAAAAGCACTATAATTGAAACAAAAAAAAAAATCCACTAGGGACATCTAATAGCATTTCCAGCACTAGAAGAAATAGTCAACAAACTTGGAAATATGCCAACTGATATTATCCAGTCAGAAGAACAGAAAGAAAAAATAATGAAGGAAAATAAAGGCCCTCGGAAAAATGTGATATATCGAAATACCAATATACAGATAATGGGAATCCCAGAAGTAAAGGAGAGAAAGGAGGAAAAAGACTATTTAAGAAGTAATGGGGGAACTTCCAGGTTGATAGTAGACTAGAAAGACACTGGACTTTCTTCTCTCCAAGAAAAATAGCTGGAGGACAGGCAAAAATGGCCTGGAACATTTAAAAGAAAATAAAGAAGAAGAAGAAAAAAAAAATGGCCTGGAAAAAAAATCTTCTAAGGTTTAGCATACCAGGGGAAGGGTGGACAATGTCAAGAAGAAAGAGGGGCAAAGGAGAAGAATCGCAACAGCAAAACAGTAAATTAAAAGAAACTGCTGCGACAGCCAGCATCCACCCCTGCCCTATAGACACGTCTGAATTCTCAGGCCAAGCGGCCAGCAGCTATAGACAAAGGGAGCCCCAGTGATCCACCTCCCCAGGAAAGGGGAGCAAGAAAGACACGGGCTACGGCTGACTTAGCTTTTGACCTACAAATTTGGTCTGCTGTGTCCCACAAGCCCTTCCAGGCTGGGTTGGGTCACACCATTGTTTGCCTTCAGAACCAGCAAGGGACTAAAGAGATCTGACCTTCTCAATCGCCCTCTCTACTGACCTGGACTGGTTGTTGAAGATGTAGAGGGGAGTGGAATTATTCCCTACACAGGAAAAGGGAGGAGGCTGCCAGCAAAGTTTGGAGAACTGCCTCTGAAAAAGTCTGAATTAAAAGGTCACAGCTTCCAGGCAGGGTCCTCTATCACATTGATCTGGTCTGTGTTACAGCAAACACAGTCCAACCAGGCTTTGAACTCAGAGGGCTGCCGAAGAGTGCCAGCTGCGGGCAGAACAAGGAAGTACATATAAAGAAATTAAATGTATACAAGAGAGTCTTTTTACAGTCTTTACAGCCTCCCTCACCAAGGCACTTGGAATGAGGTCTGCAACCCATTACTGGGTCCAGGGCCCAGATTTGAGCAACTAACAGGGACAATCCTAAAGACCCAGATCAGATTAAACCAAGAATCAAAGAACCAAAGTAACACACAGCATCCTGCCAATAAATTCCTATGAAACAGAGAGAACTTGAATTTCTGAGCAAACTAATCACCCTAATCAGATGACTAGACATCAGCAAAAAATTACAAGCCATACTAAGAAAATGAAAGAAAGAGCCCAAGCAAAGGAATCTATCAAAGTGCCAGGAGACACGGGATTTGAGAAAAGTCAATGAGATGCACACAAATTTCCAAAATCAAATTAATGAGTTGAAAGACAATATGGCTAAAGAGATAAAGGGCATTAAGAAGAAAGTGAGTGAACACAAAGAAGAATTCAAAAACCTGAATAGAAAAGTAAAAGAGCTCATGAGAGTGAAATACATGATAGGTGCACTTAAAAACACATTAGAGGCATTAACAGCAGACTTGATATGAAAGAAGAAAGAAAAAGTGAAACTGAAGACAGAAGCTGAATTGAGAGAGCACACAGGGAGAAAAGAATATAAACAATTGAGCAGGGTCTCAGAGAGGTGAATGATAACACAAAGTGCAACAACATGTGTCATGGGAGTTCCAGAAGGAGAAGAGAAGGGAAAAGGGAAGAAAGTGTATCTGAGGAAATAATAGCTGAAAATTTCCCAACTCTCATGAAACAAATGAACTTACATGTCCAGGAAGTACAGCGTATCCCAATCAGAATAAATCTAAATACCCCTACTCCAAGACACATTCTATCCAGAGTGTCAAACATCAAGAAGTAATGGATTAAGGGGACTTCAGGGAAGGTGGTGGATTAGAAAGACATAGGACTCGCTTCTCTCCCAGAAAAATAGCTAGAGGACAAGCAGAAATGGCCTGGGGAGATGGGGGGCGGGGGGGGGGAATGTTCTAGGGTTTAGGACACCAGAGGAAGGCTGGACACCACCCACCACCCAGAAGGAGAGAGGAGGACAGGAAAAAAATATTGATGGAAAGACTGAGGGGAAGCTGCAGCCACCGGCGCCCTTCCCCTAATACTCCATGCAAACAGCTTTGAATTCTCTGGCCTCTGGCCAGCAGCCACAGGGATCCACCACCCCAGGAATGGGAGAAAGAGGGATGCAGTCTAAGGTTGACTGAGGTTTTAGCCCACATATTTAGTCTGTTATTTCCCACAAGCACTTCCAGGCCGGATGGGGCTTCATTACTCTTTGCCTTGGAAGTCAGCATGGGACTAAAGAGATCCAACCTTCTCAATCACTCTCCCTACTAACCAGAACTGGTTGTTGAGGATGCAGAGGTGAGTGGAATTGTTTCCTACCCAGGAAAAGGGAGTGGGCTGCCAGCAAAGGTTGGAGAACTCCCTCCGAGAAAGACTGATTTGCAAGGCTCTGAATAGTCTAGAGGTAGTACCCTCTGCCACACTGTTGCTTTTGGCATGGCAGTGAACACACTACAACCATGTTTTGAACTGAGGAGGCTGCCAAAGAGGGCCAGCTGCTGGCAGATCAAGGAAGTGTGTGTGAGGAAATTAAAAGTAAATAAGAGACTTTTTCTGACCCTAACAGTCTCCCTCCCCAAGATCCTTGGAAATGGGTCTGCAACCCATTACTGGGTCCATGGCCCAGATTTGAGCAGTCAAACAGTGGCACTCTAAAAGCTCTAGAACAGCTGAAACAAGTAACATGCCTCCTGCCTCTAAATCCCTACAAAAGAGAGAGAAATTGAGCATCAAAGAAAACTCAGCAGCAACATCAGATGCCTAGACATCAGCAAAAAATTACAAGCCATAATAAGAAAATGGAAGAAACGGCCCAAAGAAATATATCAAAGTCCCAGATGAGACACAGGTTTTGAGACAACTAATCCATGAGGTAAATACAAATCTCCAAAATCAAATCAATGAGTTGAAAGACAATATGGCTAAAGTGATGAGGTATCAAGAAGATATTGGCGGCGGACTTGGCCCAGTGGTTAGGGCGTCCGTCTACCACATGGGAGGTCCACGGTTCAAACCCCGGGCCTCCTTGACCCACGTGGAGCTGGCCCACGTGCAGTGCTGATGTGTGCACCGAGTGCCATGCCATGCAAGGTTGTCCCCTGTAGGGGAGCCCCACCACGCGCAGGGAGTGCGCCCCATAAGGAGAGCCACCCAGCGTGAAATAAAGTGCAGCCTGCCCAGGAATGGTGCCGCACACACCGAGAGCTGACACCACAAGATGACGCAACAAAAAGAAATACAGATTCCTGTGCCACTGGCAACAACAGAAGCGAACAAAGAAGACACAGCAAATAGAGAACAGACAACCGGGATGGGGGGGCGGGGAGGAGGGAAGAGAAATAATAAATAAATAAATCTTTAAAAAAAAAAAAAAAGAAGATATTGCACAAGTACAAAGTAGAATTTGGAAATCTGAATAAAAAAATAATGGGAGCTTATGGGATTAAAGAAACAATAGGTGAGATAAAAACCACATTGGAGGTATAAACAGCAGACTCAGTATGATAGAAGAAAGAATAAGTATGTAGAAGACAGAACAGCTGAAATTAAAGACAGAGAAAAACATAGAAAGAATGGGAAAATTTGAGCAGGGGCTCAGGGAGTTGAATGATAACACAAAGTGGAACAACATAAGTCATGGGAGTTCCAAAAGGAGAAGAGAAGGGAAAAGAGGCAAAAAGAATATCTGAGAAAATAGTGACTGAAAATTTCCCAACTTTCATGAGAGAACAGTCCAAGAAGTGCAGCATATTCTAATCAGAATAAATCTGAATAGACATACTCCAGGACACATACTACTCAGAAAGTTAAATGTCAAAGATAAAGAGAAAATTCTGAGAGCAGCAAGGGAGAAGTAAACCATCAAATACAAGGGACACCCAGTAAGACTTAGTGCAAATTTCTCAACAGAAACCATGGAGGTGAGAAGACTGTGGTATGATACAATTAGGATACTAAAAGAGGAAAACTGTTGGCTGAGAATTCTTTACCCAGAAAAATTATCCTTCAGATATGAAGGTGAGTTTAAATATACACAAATAAACACAAACTAAGAGACTTCGTAAAAAAGAATCCACATTTGGAGGAAATATTAAAGGGAACCTTAGAGCCTGAATGAAAAAGACAGGAAACAGAGGCTTGGAGGAGAGTGTAGAGAGCAAGATAGAAGAAAGGATAACCCAAAGAGTAAAAAGACAGAAATAAGATATGACATATGGGCGGTGGACTTGGCCCAGTGGTTAGGGCATCCGTCTACCACATGGGAGGTCCATGGTTCAAACCCCAGGCCTCCTTGACCCATGTGGAGTTGGCCCATGTGCAGTGCTGATGCGCGCAAGGAGTGCCATGCCACGCAGGGGGTGTCCCCGTGTAGCGTAGCCCTACACACAAGGAGTGCATCCCATAATGAGAGCCGCCCAGCGCGAAAGAAAGTGCAGCCTGCCCAGGAATGGTGTCGCACACACGGAGAGCTGACACAACAAGATGATGCAGCAAAAAGAAACACAGATCCCTGTGCCGTTGACAACAACAGAAGCAGACAAAGACGACGCAGCAAATAGACACAGAGAACAGACAACGGGGCGGGGAGGGGATAGAAATAAATAAATCTAAAAAAAAAAAAAGGACCTTCTTAAAAAAAAGATATGACATGAAAAACAAAATAAAATGGTGTAGGGAAACGGACTTTGGCCCAGTGGTTAGGGCGTCCGTCTACCATATGGGAGGTCCGCGGTTCAAACCCAGGGCCTCCTTGACCCATGTGGAGCTGGCCATGCGCAGCGCTGATGCGCGCAAGGAGTGCCGTGCCACGCAAGGGTGTCCCCCGCGTGGGGGAGCCCCCACGCGCAAGGAGTGCGCCCGTGAGGAGAGCCGCCCAGCATGAAAAAGAAAGAGCAGCCTGCCCAGGAATGGTGCCGCCCACACTTCCCATGCCGCTGACGACAACAGAAGCGGACAAAGAAACAAGACGCAGCAAATAGACACCAAGAACAGACAACCGGGGGGGGGGGATTAAATAAATAAATAAATCCTTAAAAATAAATAGATAAATAAAAAAATAAAATGGTGTAAGTAAATAATGCATTTACAGTAATGTCATAGAATGTGAATGGATTAACTCCCCAATCAAAAGATATAGGCTGACAGAATGGAAAAAAACATGAACCATCCATATGCTGCCTACAATAGACTTACCTTAGACCCAAGGACACAAACCGGCTGAAAACGAAAGGTTGAAAAAAGATACTCCATGCAAACAATAACCAAAAAAGAGCAGGGGTATCTATACTAATATCACACAAAACAGAGTTTAAATTCAAAAATGTTAGAAGAGATACAGAAGGCCATTATATAATAATAAAAGGGACCATCCACCAGGAAGATATAACAGTCATAAATACCTATGCACCTAATCAGAATGCCCCAAAATACAAGAGGCAAACTCAGGCAAAACTGAAGGGAGAAACAGACATCTCTACAATAATAGTTGGAGACTTCAATACACCACCCATTATCATTAGATAGAATAATTAGACAGAAGATCAACAAGGAAATCGAGAACTTGAACAATATAATAAACAAGTCAGACCCAGCAGACATTATACAGAGCATTGCATCCTAAATCAGCAGGTTAAAATTTCTTCTCAAGTGCTCATGGATCTTTCTCCAGGAGAGACCACATGTTGGCTCACAAAGCAGGTCTCAATAAATATAAAAAGACTGAAATTATACAAGCACCTTCTCAGATAATAATAATGGAATGAAACTAGAAATCAATAATAGATGGGAAAAAGGAAAGAAACTTTGCAAATCTGTGGAGGCTAAACACACTCCTAAACAATCAGTGGGTCAAAGACAATATTGTAAGGGAAATCAGTAAATATATTGAGGCAAATGAAAACAAGATCACAACATATCAAAACTTATGGGATACAGCAAAGACAGCTCTGAGAGGGAAATTTATAACCCTAAATGCCTATATTAAAAAAGAAAAACAAAGAGCTAAAATCAAAGATCTAACTGAACAAGTGGAGAAACTAGAAAATGAATGTCAAACCATTACCAAAGCAAGCAGCAGGAAAGAAATAATAAAGATTAGAGGGAAGCAGATATGGCTCAAGCTGTTGGGTGCCCACCTACTACATGGGAGGTCCCAGGTTCGGATACCAGTACCTCCTAAAAAAGACAAGCAAGACAGTGAGCTGACATGACGGGCTGGTGCAGCAAGCTGACACAACAAGATGACACAATGAAATGCTGCAACAAGAGACACAACAAGGATACACAATTAGAGACACAAGCAGAGAGCGGAGGTGTTTAAAGCCATTGGATGTCTTCCTCCAACATGAGCGGACAGCAAGCATAAACGAGGGGGAGCGGGAGAAATAAATACATCTTTAAAAAATAATAAATGAAAATTAGAACAGAAAAAAAATGATAAAGAACAAAAAAAAAATAGAGAAAAATCAACAAACCCAAAAGCTGGTTTTTTGAGAAAAGCAATATAATTGACAAACCTGTAGCAAGACTAACAAAGAAAAAGAGAAGATGCAAATAAATTAAATCAGAAATGAAAAAAAAAAGGATCATAAGAGAATAATATGAGAAATTGCATGCCAACAAACTAAATAAAGTAGATGAAATGGACAAATTCCTAGGAAAGCAAAAACAAATTACATTGACTCTACAAGAAATACAAGAACTTAAAGCAATTACATTTAAAGAGATTGAAACTGTCATAAAAAATATCCCAACAAAGAAAAGTCCATGACCAGACAGCTTCACAGGTGAATTCTACCAAGTATTTTGAAAAGAATTAATAGCAATCCTGTCTTCATTCTATTGAAAAATTGAAGATGAGGGAAAATTAACCAATACATTTTATGAAGCCAGTATCACCCTAATACTGAAGCCAGATAAAGATAATACAAGGAAAGAAAATTACACACCAATCTCTCCAAAAAACATTGATGCAAAAATCGTTAACAAAACACTGGCAAATAGAATTCAACAGCATATCAAAAGAATTACACACCATGACCAAGGGGGATTTATTATTGGTATTCAATGGTGGTTCAACATAAGAAAGTCAAATAACATAGTATACCACACTAACAAATTGAAGGGAAAAAAACACATGAACATCTCAATCAATGCACAAAAAGTATTCGACAAAATCCAAAATTCTACCTTGACAAAAACACTTTGAAGGCTAGGAATAGAAGAAAAGTTCCTCAGTATGACAAAGGGCATATATGGAAAACCCACAGCCTACATTGTACTCAACAGGAAAAGGCTGAAAGTTTTCTATCTAAGATCAAGAACAAGAGAAGGATGCCCACTGCCACCACTGTTATTCAATACTGTGCTAGACGTTCTAGCTAGAGCAACTGAACAAGAAAAATAAATAAAAGGCATCCAAATAGGAGGAGGAAATAAAACTCTATTACCAGCTGACATGACCCTATATTTAGAAAATTCTGAAATGTCTACAACAAAGCTACTTGAGCTAATAAATGTGTTAGACAAATTGGCAGGATACAAGGTCAACATGCAAAAATCAGAAGCATTCTATACCCTAGTACTGAACAATCTGAGGAGGAAATAAGGGGAAAATTCCATTTCCAATAGCAACAAAAAGATTCAAATACCTAGGAATCAATTTAACCAAAGAAGTACAGGACCTATATGCAGAAAACTAAAAAACAATGCTGAAAGAAATCAATGAAGACCTAAACAAATGAAAAGAAATTCCGTGTTCACTGGAAGACAAAATATCATGAAAATGTCAATCCTATCCAAACTGATTTATAGATTCAATGCAATACCAATCAAAATTCCAACAGCCTACTTTATAGAAATAGAAAAGGCAATTGCCTAGTTTATTTGGTAGGAAAACTACACCCAAATAGCCAAAAGCATTCTAAAACACAAGAACAATGTGGGAGGAATTTCACTACTTGACCTTGAAATATACTACTAAGTGGTCAAAACAGCATGGTATTGGCATAAATTGGGGAAGAAGATGTTGCTCAAGAGGTTGAGCTCCCATCTACCACAAGGAAGGTCCCAGGTTTGGTTTCTGGTGCCTCCTAGAGAAGATGAGCAAGACAGTGAGCTGGCAGGACAGGCTGGTGCAACAAAATGACGCAACAAGGAGATATAAAGAGGAAAGACAATGAGAGACACAACAAAGCAGGGAGTGGAGGTGGTTTAAGTGACTGAGTGCCTCCCTCCCACATGGGAGGTCCCAGGTTCAGTTCCTGGTGACTCCTAAAAGGAAGACAAGACAAGCACATGGTAAGCACAAACAATGAGGGTAGGTGGG
The DNA here is from genome assembly GCF_030445035.2 of Dasypus novemcinctus. Lineage (NCBI taxonomy): Eukaryota > Metazoa > Chordata > Mammalia > Cingulata > Dasypodidae > Dasypus > Dasypus novemcinctus. The sequence goes on along the minus strand of NC_080680.1, from coordinate 81,671,617 downwards.
GGAAATAAATAAATCTTAAAAAAAAAAAAAAAAAAAAAGACACATCAATCAGTGGAATAGAATTGAGTCCAGAAATAACCCTCTCCTCTATAGCCAGCTGGTTTTTGACAAACCTACCAAAGCCATGTTATAGGACAAGACAGTCTTTTCAACAAATGGTGCTGGGAGAACTGGATATCCATAATCAAGAGAGTGAAAGAGGATTCCTGTTTTAGTCCCTATATAAGAATCAACTCAAAATGGATCAAAGCCCTAAATATAAAAGCCAGGACTAATGTGGTCCCAGGTTCAACCCCTGGTATCTCCTTGGAAAAAAAAAAAAAAAAGCCAGGATCATAAAACTACTAAAAGAAAATATTCAGAAACATCTTTAAGATTTTGTAGTAGGTGGTGGTTTCTTTGATCTTACATCCAAAGTATGAGCAACAAAAGAAAAAAATAGATAAATGGAACCTTCTCAAAATTACACTTTTGTACCTCAAAGAACTTTGAAAAGGCAACTGGCTCAATGGGAAAAAATTTTTGGAAATCACATATCTGGTTAAGTGTTTAATATCCAATGATATATAAAGAGATGCTACAACTCAACAATAAAAGGACAAACAACCTGATTCAAAAATGAGCAAATGACTTGAATAGACATTTGTCCAAAGAAGAAATACAAATGGCAAAAAAACACATGAAAAAAGGTTCAACATCACTAGTGATTAGGGATATGCAAATCAAAGCTACAGTGAGATCTAATTTCATACCTACTAGAATGGTCACTATCAAAAAATCGGAAAACTACAAATGTCTAGAAGATGTGGAGAGATAGGAACATTTATTCACTGTTGGTAGGAATGTAGGATAGTATGGCCACTGTGGAGGACTGTTTGGAAGTTTCTAAGGAAGTTGAATGTAGATTTGCCACATGACCTGGCAATACCACTACTAGGTATATACCCAAAAAACTGAGAGCAGTGACACAGACAACTGCACACTGATGTCCAGAGAGGGATTATTCACAATTGACCAAAGATGGAAACAACCCAGGCGTCCATCAGCCAATGAGTGGATAAACTATGATACAAACACAAAATGAAATATTACGCAGCTGAAGGAGAAATGAAGTCATGAAGCAGGACAAATAGTATATGACTGCGCTATTATGAACTAAATATATCATGTAAACAAATGGAGTTACTAACTAGAATACAGGTCACTAGAAAGTAGAACGAGGTTAGAGAATAGAAGCTAAGGGTTACTCTTTGCAAAACGGGTAAAAAACTTGTTAATCTTTGGAAATGAAGAGAAAAGGTGAAAGCACATCATGGTGTTTATAACTAGCAGTGCTATGATATGGATATGATAATGGTTGAAAGGTACAGTCTAAGGTCATGAATATTACTAGAAGAAAAGCTAGAAAATGTAACATGAAATTGTATAACATAGTGAAACCTCATGTGAAACATGAATATGGGTAATATTGCATATATGACTGTCTTTCTTTGAAACTCAACAAATGTATGCTAATGTTACAAGTTGTTAATATCAGGAAAAAAACAAAAGACTTTATGCTAAGAAACCAGATACAAAGTACTACATATTTCATTTATATAAAATGTAAATATAAATCAATTTATAAAGATGGAATTAGATTAGTGGCTGTGTGGGGCTGGGGAAGGATAGAGGGATTGAAAGGTGACTGCTAAGGGGTGTGGAGTTTTTCTTTTTGGAATAATGAAATTGTTCTAAAAATTTTAGTGGCGATGAATTCACAACACTGTGAATATACTAAAAGACATTGTATACTTTGGATGGAATGTATGGTATGTGGATATATCTCAATAAAACTTCTAAAAAACAATATTGAGTAAAAAGAAGAATAAAGAATAATGCATGAACATAAAATAAAGCACTACAACTTATATTTTAAAAATTAATAATGGCAGAAAACTTCAAATTTGATGAAAAACAATCCACAGATCCAAGAAGCCCAACAAACTCCAAGTAGTATACAAAGATTATCAAAGGAGAGGAAAAGAAAACAGTACTTGCCCAGAGTTGGGAATGGATAAGGGGTTAATTACAAAGGGGCATGAGGGAATTTGGTGGGTAGGTGGGGCAAAGGAATTGTTCTATATCTTGATTTTGGTGGTGGTTAAATGACTGTATGCATTTGTCAAAACACAGAACTGCTAAAAGGGTGAATTTAATTGCATGCAAACTACACCTAAGTTTTTAAAGGGGAGGAGGGAGAGAGGAGGTAAAGGGCTCCAAAACAGAATTTGGTTACCTTGAACTTGAGAAGAATTGACTTCCCTTTCCCTCATATTTCAACAATCTCTCATTAATGTTTACAATGGTTTAAGAATTCATTAAATTTGCAAGCACATACTTGATTTCATGTTAGATTGAGATGTTTTTATAATTAAGAGTATATATCTTGCTTTAAATAGTATTAAAAATAACTAACCTGTGGTGTTTGGGGGGTAGCCACACCTGTTGATGAATTATCTTCACACCATTCATAGTCTGCTAATCCAACTACATAATTTTCATCATTCATTGTCATATCTTCCAGACTCCAATTCTTTGACTGTTCAATTAAAAGACAGAACTTAGAGACAACAGCACTATGATTCCATTTTTAAAATATTATATTCCAATAACAGGGCAAGGTCACGGAAGCAGAAACAAATAAGAGATCATACATTCAAGGAGCTCACCATCCAGTACAGAAAACAGGAAGCCAAAATATTTTAGTTCAAATTATTAGACGGGAGAATCTCTGACTCTCAAACAATAGGTCTTGGAATATTTTTTATATTATATGGTATACTACTTAACTTATCATTATCAGGCAATCACTATAATAGCAGACACTTCATCAAGTCTGTAAATAAAAGGCTCTGACAAAGAAGAAGGGAATGAGAAACAACTTTAAAATACATGTTTCTTGGTTGTAAGAACATACTAAATGGTCAATAATTTCTATCAGGAGTAAATTACCCTTATGAAAGATCTCTAGCCAACAGGAAATTTGGGGTTCTGTGCTAACACTACCACAAGAGTAATTTATTTTCTACCTTATTCTTTCTCCTCTATAAACCAAAGGTATACTAGATATACTCTAAATTCTAAGATATAATATGCAACTGGGTTTTTAATTTTTCCCTCTTTCACTTTTCCTCAACATCTAGTTAACCTGGCCTGATGATTTTACTTGAATTTCTTACATTTCATCCTCTCCTTCCTACTCCCACTACCACTGTCTTAGCTCAAAGACAAATCCTCATACCTGAACTATTCAAAGAGACAATTTGGTCTCTGTCACCAATCTTTTCACCCTCTCAACCACAGATGACAGTTTCCCATGTTTGCCAATTAGCACCAATTAGAAATGGCTGTGGGGGAAGTAGTTGGGCACCCACCTACCACATGGGAGGCTCCAGGTTAGGTTCCCAGTGCCTTCTAAAGAAGACGAGCAAGACAGCGAGCTGATGCAACAGGCTGGCTCAGCAAGCTCATGCAACAAGATGACACAATGAGATGATGCAATGAAGAGACACAACAAGGAAACACAATGAGACACAACAAACAGGGAGCAGAGGTGGCTCAAGCAATTTGGTGCCTCCCTCCCACATGGGAGGTCCCAAGTTCCATTCCTGATGCCTCCTAAAAAGAAGACGAGCACATGACGAACAGAAACAGTGAGTGTAAACAATGAGGGGTGGGAGGTGAGGTGTAAATAAATAAAATAAATCTTAAAAAAGAAAGGGGCTGTGTGGAGTGCTTATTTGAGAAAGATACTAAAGGTAAGTCTAGGCTTAGAGGGCTAAGTGCAGTGTTGCAGGAATGATGACTGTCTTGGGTACTGCAATGGGGAGTCACAGCACACATACGAACCCTAACTGGATAATTCTATTTAACACAGTAGGAATTTTTCAAAATCATAGTCATGTCTTACTCTTGCTCAAAGATCTTCAGTGGTTCCCATTACCTATGACATAAAGTCCAAACCTCTGGCATGGCATTCCAAGGATCTCTATAATGTAGTTGTCATCTACCCTTTTAGTTCACTTGCTCCTTCTCTCCATCCCTCTCACTCTTCCCCTACTTGAACTCATCATTCTAATCAAACAAGTCTAGTCACTGTCAACTTACTACATTAAGCACATTAGGCTCCTGAACTTTTTCTAATTCCACTTTCTTTTCCTAAATGCTGTCATTCTTCTTCACCATTTTTCTAAACTCAAGTCTACATCAAGTTTGGATGACCCATGGCAATCAACTGCCATCCTTTAAAGCCTTACAGCACACCTCTAGCAACTCATCTGGCACCCACCATTTACTATAGATGATGTAGTCTTATCTATATGTATGTCTTGCCTCAAGTTGACTGTTAGAAAGTAGACAAAGGCTCTCTCTGTCTAGAGGGGCCCATACCAAATCCTGGTGTGTAGTTCCATCTTTCTCTCCCATTTCTCAGCAGGTACTATTCTTTCCCTCATTTCCTAAATAAATTCTTTTTACTGGTCAAACTAAAAAATAAGAAAAAAAAGGAAGCAGGCACAATAGATTATTGAGATTTATTTCCCAAGACTCTAGCATGGGGCCTGAAAATGATAATGATGCTGATGCTGATGTGGTCTTTTGTGGTACTTGAATCAGATTATATTATTGTTTCAGTGAAAGTTTCCTCTATTGATTGACAGTCCAGGATTACTTAGTAAACATCCAGAGATAATGGGTTTCTCTATCAATGGGAAAAAGAATACAAAGAGACTATGTGGCTTACTTCAAGTCTCAATGATTTCCATAAAGATCAGAAAAGAACCCAAACTTTAATTTCTACTTCACTTCTTGTCATTAAAATGTCTATCTGACATAAATGGCTATATAAGTATTACATAAATGTAAATGGCTAAATAAGTATTACTATAAATGGCTAAATAAGTATTACATAAATGCTCATCCATGTAGTAGAAGGAAGACAACAAACATCTCCTAGGTCTTTTCCACTTAGATATGCTATGAATCATAGAAGCAAAGTAAATGGGATCAAGCCTAATTCAGATATAAGAAAATCCAGGGGCTTAGGTAAATGTCTCAGAAGCCTCCCTCTCTTAACTAAGGTCTTATACTTTTAAACATTTACCTTAAGTGGTTATTCTAAGGATAATGGTAATTATCTGCAATTATCTGGATCAGAAGCAAAGGTCATGCTTTTGGTCCTCCTGGGTCCAAAAGTATTCCTTGAGTCTCAGAGTTTAAAGGATTTGATGGAAAAAGATGTGGCTCAAGCAACTGAACACTCACCTCCCACGTGGGAGGTCCCAGTTTCAATTCCTGTGCCTTCTAAAAAGAAAAAGCAAACAGACAATGAGCAGACAATGAGCAAAAACAAAGAGCAAACAGACAAGGGAGCCATCTTGGGAGGGGGATTGTTAAAAAATTTTTTAACAATTAAAGGATTTGGTGAAGTGGGTGATGGACTACCCTGCCTGGGCATGGGATATTCATCAGACCAAACAACTCTCCAAGAACAGACTAGAAAGCCATCCCAGGAATAAGACTGTCTCACTTTAGAAATTTATTCATACAATAGTCCTTTCCACTAATTCCTTTGGTTCTAGTTTGGTCAAAAGACTACCTGGGTAATAGTGCATATATAAGACTGTTTTTACAAAATATAAATACAAATATCCTAGAGAGAAGGAAAACGAATAGCAGCTATGTATGGCAGGAAAAGAGATTGAGAGGTGATGAGTTTTGTTTGTTCACTTGTTTTTTATTATTATTAAAATAATGAAAGTGCTCTAAGAATGACTGAAGTGATGAATGCACAAATAGGTGATTACACCAAATACCACTGACTGTACATTTTGGATGGGTTTATGCTTTATTAATATGTATCAGTAAAATTGACTTGTTAAAAAAGACAACCTACAACGAGATACCTTTTCACACTTACTGGAATCGCTTTCCCAAAAACAAAAACAGAAAACAAGTGGTTGCTGAGGATATAGAGAAATAAGAACCCTTATATCTTGCCAGTGACACTGTAAAATAGTGCAGCCAAAAGAACCGAAAGCAGGTACATGAACAGATATTTGTAAACAAATGGTTATATTAGGTTGGTGCAAAAGTAATTGCAGTTTTGCATTGTTGAAATTTGTCATCTGATACTGGCATACATTCTTAAATAAATGTGGTTATGTTACTATCATTTAAAGGTGCATTTCTTGCTTTATGTTTTTTTGCTAATGATATTAATTACTTGCTGTTTATTTTGTATTTATTTTAGACTATGGAAATGATGTTAGACAAAAAGCAAATTCAAGAGATTTTCTTTATTTAAGTTCAAAATGGGTCATAATGCAGTAGAGACAACTTACAACATCAACAATGCATTTGGCCCAGGAACTGCAAATGAACGTACAGTGCAGTGGTAGTTCAAGGGGAAAAAAAAAAAAAAAGGGAGACAAGTGCCCTGAAGATGAGGAGTGTAGTGGCTGGCCACTGAAGTTGACAATGACCAGTTGAGAGCAATCATCAAAGCTGATCCTCTTAAACTATATGAGAAGTTGACGAAGAACTCGACGTCAACCATTCTACAGCTTTTGGCATTTGAAGCAAATTGGAAAGGTGAAAAGGCTCAATAAGTGGGTGCCTCATGAACTGACCAAAAATCAAAGTGCCATCTTCTCTTATTCTATGCAACATCAATGAACCATTTCTTGATAGGACTGTAACGTGCACTGAAAAGTGGATTTTATATGACAACCGACGATGACCAGCTCAGTGGCTGGACCGAGAAGAAGCTCCAAAGTACTTCCCAAAACCAAACCTGCACCAAAAAATAGGTCATGGCCACTGTTTGGTGGTCTGCTGCCAGTCTGATCCACAATTGCTTTCTAAATCCCAGCGAAACCATTACATCTGAGAAGAATGCTCAGCAAATCAATACGATGCACCAAAAACTGCAACACCTGCAGCCAGCATTGGTCAACCAAAAGGGCCCAATTCTTCTACATGACAATAGCTGACCACAAGTTTTACAAGCAATGCTTCAAAAGTTGAATGAATTGGGATACTAAGTTGTGCCTCATCAGCCATACTCACTTGGCCTCTTGCCAAGCGACTACAACTTCTTCAAGCACCTCACCAACTTTTTGAAGGGAAAATGCTTCCTTGCTTTCTAAGAGTTCATCAAATCCTGAAGCATGGATTTTTATGCTACGGGAATACACAAACTTATTTCTCATTGGCAAAAATGTGTCGATTGTAATGGTTCATATTTTGATTAATAAAGATGTATTTGAGCCTAGTTATAATGATTTAAAATTCACTGTCTGAAATCGCAATTCCTTTTGCACCAACCTAATAGCATTATTCACAATAGCCAAAAGGTAGAAGTTACCCATGTGTCCATCAACAGATGAATGAATAATCAAAATGCAATAAATACATACATACTATGGAAGATTATTCAGCCATAAAACGGAATAAAGTTCTGATGCATGATGCAACATGGATGAAACTTGAAAATATCATGTTGAGTGAATTAAAGTCAGGCACAAAAAGACAAATATTGACAATCTAACTTATGAAACAGCTAGAAGAACCAAACTTCATGGAGACGTATGGTCCTTTATATGTTACCAGGGGTGGGGCAGGAAGGGAAGAAGGCATTATAGCTTAATAGGTAAAGAGTTTCTGTTTCAGGTGATGAAAAAGGAGGGGGAATGGATGTTGGTGATGGAAGCAGAATATTGCGAATATGATTAACTACTGAATAGCACACTTAAATGTAGCTAAAATAGGAAACTTTGTAATCTATATAAGTTACTTCAATTAAAAAAAAAAAAAGACTACCTTGGAAATAAGGAGGGAGGCAAAGGAAGCTAGTTAGGTCTGGCAGGGACATAAATCCCACTGTACCTGCAGCATGTAACTGACAAGTACCAAAAAGAGAGATCTAAATGATGTATTAAAGGAATTTGGAGAGAGGGGATGGTGGGATTAAAAAAAAACTTGAAAGAGGTAGCATTTTAACCTTTTTTATTTACATAGCTGGGACCTTAAATATATATCGCCTTAATCTGAGAGTCATTTGAGCTATTTTGGATTTCAAAAACAGGGCCAACTACCTCTCTCTGAAAATGACAAAGGTACAGTTTCCTAATTAAGACTGTTTAAATTGCAACTTGAATTAATGTGAGGGAAAATTATATTACAAAGTTCCACACCCATCTGGCAAAGTATTTACAAAGCTGATTTTTAAGCCATAGGAAATACATAGAATCACACAGAAAACAGAGATTAATTCAAGTATTAGGAATTATGTGAAGCTTCCAAATATGGAAAGCTTATTCACTCCAAATGTCCATGACAAAAGAAAATTAAACAAAGAAGACAAAATAAAGAAAAATAATTTGGTTATAACTAACTCTCAAGCAAGGAATCTGAGTTACATGAGCTACAGCTTATGCTCAAAGCAAAAACCTAAACCATTAACATAAATGACTATCAAAATATCCATTAAAAATTTGTCATACAAAATACTAGATATATACTATACTCACAGGCATTAGTCCCAACAATTTTTATAATTAAAATTCAATAATACTGTATCCTCTTTGTTTTGTTTTTTATTGTCTTTTTTTAAAAAACTGTACCCTTTAAAAGCACTTACATGTACATAAATTATATAAATAAGCACACTAAAAAAAGACTGGAAAGACAGTAAAACATTAACTTTAGGATTTATAGGTAGTAGGTTTGTAGGTAAATTCTATTTTCCTTTTAGCTTAAAATTTTTCTACCATAACCAGAAATAACTTTTGTAGGAAATATGTTTTGCCTCTGACTCCTTGACACCAGAGAAGTTAATTTTCCCAGTAATATATCCATTCATGCACAGGGAAGACCAGCAGGTGTTCACAGATTCTAACATTTACCTTGAAGTCTGTGAATGGGGATGCATTGGCTTGTCCACAGGAAAAAGAAGGAAGCCTTAAACGAACTGCCTTTCCCCGAGCCTTCTTGGCTAGAAGCAGAAGATAGGTAGCTGTGAGGTGATCATATTTCCACTAGAGGGAAAGAAAATCAATCTGTTTAGAAGACTGAAGTTTTTAATTAATGTCCTTTTTTAAATTAATTTTTATTTTTCTCAACGTACTAGACATTCAGAATTTTCAAACAGCTTTACAAAGCATATAATGAAAAATAACAATTCCCTGTACCACACTTCACACACACACAATTTCTACTTCCCAGAAGCAACCATATTTACACTTTTAGCTATTTTTCTGCTATAAATTCTGTATTTCTAAATTATTTGCTTTTACAGCTTTAGATTTTTTTCCAGTTTCATATACTATCTATAGATTTCCTAGGACAGAAAAGAAAGAAATTAGTTCTGCTACTCTTCCTTTCTTCCCCACATCTCCTCCCTGAATTCTCTTACTATAATTTTATCAGTGTTTACTAAACCAATATTCCAGATTTATATTATTACAATTATGTAAACATTATTCACAACTAAGCACATTCAAAATATTTAACTGGTACTCTGATACCAACCAATCAGAACAGAGACCATGAGGTAAGCAGGGTTCTGGGGAACTCTTGCCATGCCACTTACTAACCTAATAACTGTTGGACAGGGGACAGTGTCTAGAGAGGCCAAAGGAAGGTAGCAGAATAGGGAAGGTACTTGGGGAGGAGTAGCTATTTACCAATCATCACATAAATATTCTAATATTTAACAACCCATATTGCCATACTGGCTGAATTAAATTAGCCCTGCAGCTAAATCACATAGGGTACTATCCTTTATTTCCTTTTTCCTAATTATTTTCCCTAAAATTAAAAAAAAAAAATTATACTTACTAATATTTAACTTCACACTCGTCAACATTTTCTTTCCATTTACTCTCAATACATTCACACACATCAACTAATCTTCCCCCCTTTTCTTGTAGACATTCCACCTGCTCCACTCTGGACTAGCATCTTTCCCAGTCTGGTACTCAACTGTAAGTATAGGAATTCCCTTCATCTCTGTCCTACAATGCATCCTCAGTTTCCTAGATCCTACATATTCCTCTTTCTTGGTTTGCTCCTTGTTTTGGTAGAGTACATCCTCCAGCAATGGTGAATGCTTGGGAAGTAAATCTTTTGCGATCTTAGATATCTGACAAATGGTTGTGTACTATCATCACACTTGATTCTGGTTTTGCTAAGTATAGAATTCTAGGTTATAATAATTTTCAGTTTTGAAGGCATTGTTCCATGGTCTTCTCATTGCCAGCTGAGAAATCTAAAAGTCCTTCTGATTCCCAGTGAGATCTTTTGTTTTAATCTCTGGAAAATTTTTGGATCTTTTTTTCCCCCCCCAGTTTTCTAAAATTTCACTAGACTAGAACTTGGTGTGGCTCTGTTTTAACCCATTGTGCCAAGCTCTGGTTAAGTCCCTTCATTCTTTTTTTTTTTTACAAAAATTTTTTTAAATGCAACATCCTAAAAAACCTGAAATTTACCACTGATACTAATAGGAGTTTGCTGTGCTACCAAAGTCAAGAAATTAAAGAAGTCATTAAACAGAAACATTCAACATCAGCTTTAAAATCTAACCATATGCAGTAGTCACTCAAAAGGCTACAACCTGCATTTTTTAAAAAAGTATTTTCCCTACAAAGAAATCTTATCAGCTACACAAAAATCTGTACAGTTTTTATACTGACACTAATATTGAGCTGCACTTGAATTCATATTCTTAGCAAACAACTGCCTGAGCACACACGCACACTCCACACACATCATTACAGGATAGCTATTTATTTTATTACTATTTTTTAAAGATCTATTTATTTATTTCCCCTCTTTCCCTCCTCCTGCCCTTCTGTTTTTGCTGTCTGTTGTCTTCCCATTTTCTCGCCTTTAGGATTTACTGGGATTCGATCCTGTAGACTCTGATGGGGACAGAGGTTCCCTGTCAATTGCAACACCTCAGTTTTCCTGCTTTCTGCTGTTCTTCACCTTGACTCTCCCCTTATCTCTCTTTTGATGCATCATCATGCTGCATGACTCACTTGTGGGGGCACTGGCTTGCCACCCAGGCACGCTTTCTCATCTTCTTTTTCACCAGGAAGTCCCAGGGATCGAACCCAGGTCCTCCCATATGGTACGTGGAAGCTCTATCACTTGAGTCACATCTGCTTCCCAGCCATTTATTTTTCATCTTCCTCTTCCTCATCTTCTTCTTCTTCCTCTTCCTCCTCATCTTCTGGTTCATTCTTCTTCTTCAAGCCTGTTGGCCAGTAAGGGCCCTTCTTTTCGAATTCCCTTTTGCCCTGGGTACAGTATGCAGCAATATCATTTTCATATTTCTCCTTTAGCTTAGGTGCTTTCTGTCCATATGGTTGTTTATCTTTGGTTGATTGCTCAATCACATTTCACCCAATTTTTTTGTACTATCCCCAATGGATAGCCCTGGGTCTTTACTTTTGATCTTTGGATGATGTTCAGAACAGAACAGGAAGAAGGTAGATGATGGCCTTTTAGGGGCATCAGGATCTTTTCCCTTTCCTTTCTTATCACCTTTGGGAGGAACACAATTTTTCATCTCCCTTTCACAGTGAGCTTTGTCACTTTTGGCCATATCTTCAAACTTGGACTGTTCCTTTGCAGACACGGTCTTCCGTCTCTCCAAACATTTCTTGGAGAACTTGGTGAAATAGACCAAAAAGTCTGGGTGCTTCTTCTTGTGCTCTTCTCAGCAGGTCTGCACGAAGGTGTATGAGGACATTTTGCCTCTCAGCTTGTTGGGGTCTCCTTTACCCATTGTGAAAGGCTGGCGTCTACCTGGTGCAAACCACGGAGCTTTGCTTCAGACTCCCGCGGAGTGGATGGATCCCAAGAAGAAGCTTCCCTGAGAGGGTTCAGGCGTGAACACTCCTTCATTCTTGAAACTTCTGTTCTTCAGTTCTAATGAAGATGCACCAGCGACTGAACCCAGGACCTTGTACATGAGAAGCAAGCACTCAAACACTGAGCTACGCCCACTCCCTTATAATATTTCTTTTTGAACTATTTCTTTGATGGTTTCTTTCCCTCTGTCTTCTCTGCTCTATCTTTATGAAATTCTATTATTTGTATATTAGAACATTCAAACTGATCCTCTAATTTTCTTACCTTTCTTACCCTACCCTACCATCTTCTTCCATATTCCTATCTCTTTGTTTTTTTGTTGCTACTTTTCAAAGATTTCATATCAACTTCATTTTCAAACATTACAATTGAGTTTTACATTTCTGTGGTCATATTTTCAATTTTGTGAGTTATTTCTCAGAAAATTCTTTTTAGTCATCTTATTCCTAGTTTCACAAATGAAAGAAATTCTCTCAATTCCATTATCATTTTTTAGCCATTTTCTTCCACTCCCCACATTGTCTGGTTTTTCTCTTTTCTAAGTATCTTTACTTTTTCTTCCTTCCTGGCTCCCCACCCCACTCCATTTGTTTTGAACTCTGATTTTTGTATTAGGTTTTCCTCAAATGTCTGATGATCTTTGGTTATCAATGTCCAAAAATGAAGACGTATTATACTAAACAGCTGATGAGAGAGTTCCATGTGTACGATGAGGCTCTTCATCATCTTGAGGGCCTTCTCTAAGGTGACTGAGCAGGAACCTGATTTCCCAACCCTTGGTACAGTAAGTATTTTTGCTTGGATATCCCTAGAGATAAATCTTTTTTCCCACCCCCACTACAAATAAGAATAAATTCTGGTTCCAGCATTCTCAGAATTGAGTAGGGAAAGGGAAAGGGAGATAGAGGTGGTGGTTCACTATTCTATATGAGGACTTTGTGTGTCCTTGCATCCATTCCAGAATGGTTCCTTCTCCTACCTGAGCTGTGTCTAGGCCAAAAATGTTACTTGTTCAACATCTCCAGTCTTCTGCTGGGGTGGGGAAGGGCGGTTATTCTGCAGAACAGGGTTAAGAAAGGGACCTAGGAGTCTAAATGCTTCTAACAGACTTTCTGCCAATCTTCCTATTTCAGACCTACTCACTTCCCTGACTTCAGAGGTTACTGGTACCTTCAATTTCTGAGCATTTCTGGAGCTCAAGGGCTCTAATCATTTTTCTTGTTTTCTTTTCCCACTTGCAGACACTTAGTTTTTCACTTTCTTGAAAATGCTATGTCAGCTACCATTTATCTACTTATTTCATATCTTCCAAAATTTTATTGACACCCTTTTTGTCTCCTCTTTGATTCTCTGTCCTTGTGAAATTTTTGCCTTTTTAATCCTTTATTATTAATTTAGTGAAGTTTTAGGAAATGTTGTATATAAACTTATGTTTAATCTGCCATGTTTAACTCAAAGTTTCTAAATAATGTACTCATTAAGACGGTAAGACTCTGCCTTACAAAAGTGCCACATTTCAACAATACTGAAGAATATCTAATATTATGTACTTCCCTCACAAAGTCCAACACCCAGTCAAAAAGGTTTACTACCAATTCTTTTTATTAGATTTTATAAGTTAATATTTTAGATGGTCCCAATCAAAATATTTGCTTAGAAATTTGCGTAATGGTCCCCATCAATCTAGTGGGGAAAGGATAAAATATACAGAAATAAATTACCGTACAAAACTGCCTTGAATTCAGGCAGGGTTAGTGAAAGAGAAGGATAGAAAAGGCTTCATGAAGAAGATATCCGGGTGAAAATTATGTAATTATAATCATTCTCTCCACCTTCCAAAAACTACATTAAAGGTTTTTTTCCCACCTCCACATCTATGGTCTCAGGTATGATACATGATTAGAGACAACAGCTAAGAAACAAGTTGCCAGTTTCTTATAAACAATGTCATGGCATAACTTAAGCATTGTAAACAATTTCTGGACAGAGCTAAGAGTTTTAGATGGAGTTTTTAAAACATGTCTAGGAGTTTTACAACTATCCTCAAAACCCTCCTTTTCCTAAGCAAAAAGCATCCTTTTGGTAACTTTTCTGCCATACCCACTGCAAACTCTCATTACAATAAGATTCTCAGGGGAGTTCTATATTCAATAACAGATAAATCAATGCATTAGCTATGCTTTCAAATGATGTCAATCCACAAGTTTAACACAACCAATGTCTCCTTATCTTTTAAGCAATTTCCGTTTTTAAAAGTCAAGTATCTGTAAGTAAAGCAAAAGGTATATCCATTTTAAATAAGGTTCCATTTCCAGAAAACTAAAAATAGCTTCAAATCTTCCAATTATTATTTAGGCAGCTCATATGTTAAAGAACTTAACAGGAGAAGCAGATGTGGCTTAAGCGACTGGGCTCCCACCTACCACATGGGAGGTCCATGGTTTGGTTCCTAGTGTCTCCTAAAGAAGATAGAGAGCTAGCTCAACAGGCAGATGCAGCAAGCCAACACAAGAGACACAATAAGAAAAACATAATGAGAGACACAACAAAGCAGGGAGCGGAGGTTCCCAATACCTCCTAAAGAGGACGAGCAGGACAGAAAGTCAGTGCAGTGAGTTGATGTGACAAGATGACGCAACAAGAGACACAAAAGGATATACAACAATAGGCACAACTCAGGTGGCTTAAGTGATTAGGCACCTTCCTTCCACATTGGAGATCCCAGGTTCAGTCCCCAGTGCCTCCAAAAAGAAACAAAGAAAATGAACATACACAGCAAGTGCAAACAACAAGGAGATGGAGAGAGATAAATAAATAAAATAAATCTTTAAAAAACAAAAATAACAACAACAACAGGTACCTGGACCAAGAAGAGGTAGCTACTGGTACAGAGGATTAAAGAAAATGAGGAGTGGCCTACCACCTTGCCCCTGACCTGCTGCTGAGGCCCTCAATCTTTAATCTTCTGCCACCAGAACACATGGGTATTTGCAATGCAGAGGTGGGGAAAGGGGGTCTTAGACAGAATAGGGTTTCATGTGCAATTGTGACCATCATTGAAGTTCCCCTACCATATGCCTGGCTGTTCCCACAATCCAGAGCCAATTGCAGCTAGGAAAATAAGGAGAAAGTCAGGAGAGCAGTGAGCTGGGATAAAGTTTGTATTAGGCAAGAGACAGTGAGAAGGATCAGCAGCCTAGTTAAGTGAGCAAGATATAAGCCTCCAGCACCACTATTGGGAATCCCATGAGGGCCAAAATTAGATTGCTCAAAATTACATGAGACATGAAAAACTGAACTTCTGCATATAAAATGCAGTTTAGGGGTGTTAATGTACATAATATAAAAGTGGGAGCACCATATAGTTGAATGCTTGGAAATATTGTTTCTCTCTTTGCACAAACATAAAAATCAACAGCCCGATACCAGCATGGATCACAGCAAACTAGTCTCTCTCTGTATCTTGACTAACCAAACCCAAAGGTAAGGCAGAGTTCCCAAGACGCCAGAAAATTTTAATAAACCCCAGTTCATTTCAAACCTGGTTTTCCCAGGGCTCTTCAAACTAGAAAGTACCTAGGATGAATGTGAATCTCTGAAACTATGTAGACCAGGATTTCGCAACCTCAGCACCATTGACACTTTGTTGTGAGAGGCTGTTCTGTGCACTGTAGGATGTTTAACAGCATCTCTGGTCTCTACCCATTAGATGTCAGTAGCATCTCCCCTTTGTTGTGATAACCACAAACGTCTCCAGACATTGCCAAATGTTTCCTGGGGGGCAAAACTGCCTCTGGTTGAGAACCACAGACCAAGACTGATGCTTCTCAAGCTTCAATCTACATGTGAATCATGACGCCTACCACATGGACAGTCCGCGGTTCAAACCCAGGACCTCCTTAACCCGTGTGGAGCTGGCCCACATGCAGTGCTGATGCACACAAGGAGTGCCGTGCCACACAGGGGTGTCCCCTGCGTAGGGCAACCCCACACACAAGGAGTGCACCCCGTAAGGAGAGCGGCCCAGCGCAAAAGAAAGTCCAGCCTGCCCAGGAGTGGTGCCACACACGGAGAGCGATGCAGAAAGATGATGCAACAAAAAGAGACATAAGATTCCCACGCCGCTGACAATAGAGGTGGACACAAAAGAACACACAGTGAATAGACACAGAGAGCAGACAACTGGGGGGGGGGGGAGAAATAAATACAAAATAAATAACTCTTTAAAAAAAAATGATTTGCATTTCTAATAAGCTTCCAGGTGCTGATGCTGCTGGGCCTAGATCACTCTTTGAGTAGCAAGAATCTAGACTACTGTTTCTCACCTCCTACTAGCACATAGAAATCCTTGGAAAGCTTTTAAAAATTCTAATGCCTAGGCCACATTCCAGACCAATTAAATCATACTCTCTGGGGGATGAGACCTAGGCATCAGTATTATTTTAAAGTTCCCAGATGATTGCAATGTGCAGCCAAGATTGAGAATGTGTAATCTAGAGTAGCCTGTATTCCACATATTCCAGGGACTGAAACATAAGCATAAGCAGGCATTTAAGGAGAGAAGAGAGCACAAGAAAAGAAAAACTATTACTTCCCTCACTGCATTCTTGACATTGGTCATTGGCTAGCTTTCAGAATAACTAAGCTCTTTAGAGATGTGACATCAGAAAATAATGTCTAATATGCTTCATTATCAATCTTGTTTTCCATATCAAAAGTAAAGAAAGCAACTAATTCATATTTCCATTCTACTCTTAAGTTTGAAAATTCTATCTAGAGATCTCATAAAGGATAACATTTTAAGACTTAATTTTTTTTTCAATGATTCTTGAATTTCTGAGTAAGTTACTTTTAATATTCAGAGTTTAAAAGTTTAGGGACCTCAAACAAAATGTTTCTCTGGGTAAAATGACATGATGCCTGGCAGTTGCTCTGAAATACTCAGCTAGAAAAGGTGGATGGGAGAGGGTGTTCAGGTACAGATAAAATCAGCAAAATGCTAATAACAGCTGAAGCTAGATAATGAGTACAGGGAAGTTCATCATCATTATACTATTCTCTCTGCTTTGTGAGTGTTTGAAACTGTCTGTAATAAAAATTTTTAATGTATCCTTTCTTATGTATCTAAAATACAGTCTTTTATTAAAAATATTCAAAGAAAAAGCCATACATTTTTTGTTTAAATGGAAACTTCAAAATTTCATTGATAAAAGACTAAGGACCTGACATAATCTTGTAGCAATTCCCAATCCTGGCCATTCCTGAAAGACATTATCCATGAAAAAGTAAATTATACTTATATTTTCCAGATACATTCCAGAGCCAGAAAGCTTTTGTTCACAATGTCATTCAAAATAATTCTTTTATCTACTCCTCACTGACAAGATTGTGGTTTACCAAAGCTTTGTTTAGTAAAAAATGTTACTTAAGGTCTCTATCTTACAAGTTAGAAAACAGAAAAACAAATAAAAATCACAGGTGATGAAAGAAAAAGTACTGAATCAGGATCAAAGTCTGATGTGATTCTTGCCAGGCATGTTAGATCACACTCAGAAACAGCTGTGAATACCTCTAACTCTACAGAAAACCACATGCTAAAAGAGCTAAAATGATCCAAAATCATAAACTTGGGGGGTGATGTGATGCTACAGGGTGACTTTTAGGTTAAGAAGAAAACTGCTTTGAATTTACCTCATTTCCACAGCAGAATCATAGTCCCATGTTAGAGAGCTTTAAAATAGTCAGAATTGGAACTCTGTCAATTCTCTGTGGAGTAGTTTAATAATTTTCCACTATAATTCCCTTTAATCAATTCTTAAGTGTACAATATTCATCTTTCAGAAGGATATCCAGCAGATATCAGAAGATAGCTAAGCAGAAATCATAAAGTGTATATTTACACTCGCAGTAAAATCATAGATTTGAAAATGCTATGCTTTTAATGTACTAACAAAATATAGAATAATGAAACAGAAGATATTGCCCTCAGAATTATGTTGTATTTCTTACCAATGAAATTAAATCCTCCACTGTTTGCCTGGTTTTTCTGTAATGTACAGAAAGTTCTGTTACACAATCTTCATCAAGGTGAATAAACTACAAAACAAAAAATGAACTTCATAAACTTAGCAAAAAATTACAAATATATCTATTGTTTTTAAATTTAAAAATCAGCATAATTATCTTATAAATTCAAACACTAATATGTAAAAACAATATGAGTTTGTCAAACTCTTGGGTTAGAATTAACATTCTCCAAAATTATTTTAATACTTTAAAAACAATTTATTGAAGTATATCATTCATACATGAACATACATAAATAAGTGAATAGTAAAAGTTGTGGGGAAGCCGGCTTGGCTCAACCGATAGGGTGTCCGCTTACCACATGGGAGGTCCGTGGTTCAAACCCAGGACCTCCCTGACCTGTGTGGAGCTGGCACACATGCAGCACTGATGCATGCAAGGAGTGCCGTGCCACACAGGGGTGTCTCCGGTGTAGGGGAGCCCCACGTGCAAGGAGTGTGCCCTGTAAGGAGAGCCGCCCAGCTTGAAAGAAAGTCCAGCCTGCCCAGGAGTGGCGCCGCACACACTGAGAGCTGATGCAGCAAGATGCCACAACAAAAAGAGACACAGATTCCCAGGCCGCTGACAAGAATAGAAGCGGACACAGAAGAATGCACAGCAAATGGACAGAGAGAGCAGACAGTTGGGGGGACGGGGGGAAGGGGAGAGAAATAAATAAATAAATAATCTTAAAAAAAAAAAAAGTAGAAGTTGTGAACTTACAAAACAAACATGCACAACATCATACAGAGTTCCCATACATCACATCCCACCACAAACACCTTGCATTGTTGTGTAGCATTTTAACAAATTATGAAAAAGCATTGTCAAAGTATTAATACTGACTATAACCCATGTCTTACACTTGGTATATTTTTCCCCCAACCCGCTCTATTATTTTTTTTGGTTCATAAGCCATACAATTTATGTAAAGTGTACAATCAATGGCATTTGGTATAATCACCAAGTTGTGCATGCATCACTTCAATTAATATTAGGACATTTTCATTACTCAAAAACCAACAAAAATCACTAATATACCCTTATGATAGGGTTAGTAATTACAAATCCTATGCTGTGCTTTCACCATTTCTATTCATTTTCAAACATTTACAAACTTTTTACCAATTCTGCACAGATTAAACCTCACCTTTCCATTCTCAAACCACCTTATTTTCTCTGGAAACATATTCTCTAAGTTATTAACTCCATGAGTTTGCTCATAATATTTAGTTCATAATATAATAGCAAAGTCAGAAAACTTTTGTCCTTTTCTGTCCAGCTTGCTTCATTCAACATAATATCCTATAGGTTCATCCACAATATCATATGCTTCACAACTTCATTGCTTCACACAGCTGTATAATACTGCATTTTGTGTAGATACCACAGTTTATCCATTCATCAGTTGATGGACACCTGGGTTGTTTCCATCTTTTGGAAATTGTGAATAATGCCCCTATGAAATCAGTATGCAGATGTCTGTTCATGTCACTGCTCTTGGTTCTTCTGGATATATAGCTAGTAGAAGCATTGCTAGCTCACATGGTAGATCTACAACCAACTTCCTTAGAAACCCCTAAATAGACTTCCACAGTGACAATACCGTTCTACATTCCCACCAGCAATGAATAAGCATTCCTATCTCTCCACAACCTCTCCAACACTTGTAATTTTCTGTTTTGTTAATAGTGGCCATTCTAGAAGGTATGAAGTGATATTTCATTATAGCTTTGACTTGCATTTTCCTCATTGCTAGTGATATTGAGCAGTTTTTCACGTGTTTTCTCACCATTTGTATTTCTTCTTTACAGAAATGTCTACTTAGGTCTTTTAGCCAGTTTGTAACTGGGTCATTTGTCTTTTTATTGTTGAATTGTAGGATTTCTTTATATATCATGGATATCAGACCCTTGTTGGATGTGTGATTTCCAAATATTTTTTCCCATTGAGTAGGCTGCCCTTTTATTCTCTTCCCAAAGTCCTTTCAGGTACAGAAGTGTTTAATTTTGAGGAGGTCCCATTTATCTATTTTTTCTTTTGTTGCTTGGACATTAGGTATAAGGTTTAAAAGACCCCCACCTACTACAAGGTCTTGTAAATGTTTCCCTACATTATCTTCTAAGAGTTTTATGGTCCTGGCTTTTACATTTAGGTCTTTGGTCCATTTTGAGTTGATTCTTATATAGGCAGTGAGAGAGGGGTCCTCGTTCCCTCTTTTGGTTATGGATAACCAGTTCTCCCAGCACCATTTATTGAAAAGTCTGTTCTGTCCCAATAAAGTGGAGTTGGTAGGATTATCAAAAATCAGTTGATCATGGAGGTAAGGGCCAATATGAACTCTCAATTCAATTCCACTGGTCAATGTATTTATCTTCATGCTAATACCATGCTGTTTTGACCACTTAACACTTGAAGATCAGGGAGCATGTGTCCACAAAGTTCACTCTTCTTTTTTAGAATTTTTTGGCTATTCAGGACCCATTTCCCTTCCAAATAAATTTGGTAATTGACGTTTCTATTTCTGTAAAGCAGGCTATTGGAATTTTGATTGGTATTGCATTGAATCTATAAATCAGTTTAGGTAGGATTAAAATCTTCAGGAATTTTAGTTTTCCAGTCCATGAACACAGAGTGCCCTTCCATTTGTTTAGGTCTTCTTTGATTTCTTTTAGCAGTGTTTTGGAGTTTTCTGAATACAAATCCTTTACATTCCTGGTTAAATTAATTTCTAGATATTTGAGTCTTTTGTTTGCTATTGTAAATGGAATTTTTTTTCTTGATTTCCTTTCAACTTGCTCATTGCTAATATATAGAAACGCTGATTTGTGTGTGTTGATCTTGTAACCTGCTACTTTGCTGAACTAATTTATTAGTTCAAGTGGCTCTGTTGTAGACATTTCAGGATTTTCTAAATATAGGATCACGTCATCTGCTAATAGTGAAGAGTTTTACTTCCTCTTTTCCAATTTGGATACGTTTTATATCTTTTTCTTGCCTAACTGCTCTAGTTAGAATTTCCAGCACAAAATTGAATAACAGTGATGACAATGGATATCCTTGTCTTTCAACCTCTCCACGTTGAGTAAGATATAGGTTGTGGATTTTTCATATATGCCTTTCATTATGTTGAGGAACTTTACTTCTCTATCTTTCGAAACATTTTTATTAAGAAAAGATGCTGGACTTTGTCAAATGTCTTTTTTACATCAATTGAGAGTATCACATGCTTTATCCCCATTGTTAATGTAGTATATTATGTTAATTCATTTTCTTATGTTGAACCACTTTATTAGTCAGCCAAAGGGATGCTGATGCAAAATGCCAGAAATCTGTTGGCTTTTATAAAGGGTATTATTTGGGGTAGACACTTAGAGCGTTACCAAGTCATAAAGCATAACTTACTTGCCTCACCAAAATCTGTTGCCACATGTCGGAGCAAGATAGCTGCCAATGTCTGTCAAGAGTTCAGTCTTCCTGGGTTCTTCTCTTCCCAGGGCTTGTTTCTTTCCAGGGTCAGCTGCCCTATTCTCTCTGCAGGATCAGCTGTAGACTATCAGGTGACTGGCTCTGTCTTTCTCCCCAGGGCTGGATTCTCTCTGGGCTCAGATGCTTAGCTCCTCTGTGTGCTTACTTCCCAGGCTTTAGCTCAAAACTCCAACCTCTCTTCTCTGCAGTGCCGTTTCTCTATGAGTCCCCTTCTACCAAGGGGGCAAGGACTCAATGTCCTACTGACATGGCCCAATCAAAGCCTTAATTATTATTTAATCAAATTAAAGTAAAACCTTTGAATCCAGTATACTCTAATACGCCCAGAGGAAAAGACCAGTTTACAAACATAATCAAATATTTCTTTTTGGAATTCATCAAATAATATCAAACTGCTACAATCACCCTTGCATACCAGGAATAAAACCCACTTAATTGTGATGGATAATTGTTTTATATATGCTATTGGATTCTATTTGCAAGTATTTTGTTAAGAATTTTTGCATCTATGTTCATTAGAAGGACTGGTCTATAATTTTCTTTTCTTGTAGTATCTTTAATTGGCTTTGTTATTAGGATGATGTTGGCTTCATAAAATATGTTGGGTAGTTTCCCCCCTTTTCAGTTTTTTGGAAGATTTTAAATAGAATTTGTATAAATTATTCCTGAAATGTTTGGTAGAATTCACCTGTGAAGCCATCTGGTCCTAGACTTTTCTTTGTTGGAAGATTTTTGATGACTGATTGAATCTCTTTGCTTATGATTGATTCTATAAGAAACATAGGAACTCAACAAACCAATGTACATTGTTTGCACATTTCTAAAAATTTGGACATTTCATCTAGGTTCTCTAATTTATTGGCATACAATTTCTCATAATATCCTCTTATCCCTTTTACTTCTGTGGGGTCAGTCATAATGTCCACCCTTTCGTTCCTGATTTTATTTATTTGCATTTTCTCTTTTTCTTTGTTAGTCTTGCTAAGGGTCTATTTTACTGATTTTCTCAAGAACCAACTTTTGGTTTTGATTTTCTCTATTGTTTTTTGTTTGTTTGTTTTATTTTTAATAAAGGGTATTCATTTAGGGTAGGAGATTACAGTTACCAGGCCATAAAATATGTTACTTCCCTAACCAAAGTCTATTTCCACAGGTTGGAGCAAGATGGCTGCCGATGTCTGTGAGGGTTCAGGCTTCCTGGGTTCCTCTGGGCTCAGCTCCTCTGTTTTCTCCACAAGATCAGCTGCAGACTATGAGCCTCTATTGTTTTTTGTTGTTGTTGTTCTCCATTTCATTTATTTCTGCTCTAATCTTTTTTTCTTTCTTTCTTCGTGCTTGCTTTGGGGTTGGTTTGCTGTTCTTTTTCTAGTTTCTCCAGTTGTTCAATTAGATCTTTGATTTTAGCTCTTTCTTCTTTTTTAACATAGGCATTTAGGACTATAAATTTCCCTCTCAGCACCGCCTTAGCTGTATCCCATAAGTTCTGGTATATTGTATTCTCATTTTCTTTCATCTCAAGATAGCTACTAATTTCTCTTACAATTTCTTCTTTGACCCACTGATTTTTAAAGATTGTGTTGTCCATCCTCTGTATATTTTCAAATCCCTCCCCCCTCCTTTCCCACCTATTATTGATTTCCAGCTTCCTTCCATTATGATCTAAGAAGGTGCTTTGTATAATTTCATTCTTCTTGAATGAATTAAGAGCTGTGTTGTGGTCTAACATGTGGTCTATCCTAGAGAAAGACCTATGAGCATTTAAAAAGAATATATAACCTGCTGCTTTGGGGTACAATGTTCTGCATATGTCTGTCAGGTCCAGTTTCTGCATCATATTGCTCAAGTTCTCTGTTTCCTTGTTGATCTTCTAATTGCTCTACTTGGCATGCTGAGTGTCCAAATATTATTGTAGAGACATGTGTTTCTCCTTTCCATTTTGTCAGAGTTTGTCTCGTGTATTTTGGGGCACCTGGGTTAGGTGCATAGATATTTATGACTATTATTTCTCCCTGGTGGATTGCTCCTTTTATTAATATATAATACCCTTTGCATCTCTTATCAATTTTTCCCATTTAAAGTCTGTTTTGTCTGATACCAGTATAGTTACTGCTGCTCTCTTTTGGCTACTATATGTGTGAAGTATCTTTTTCCACCCTTTCAGTCTATTTCCATCCTTGGGTTTAAGTTGAGTCCTCTGCAGATAGCGTAGGATGGCTCATGTTTTCTTAACTATTCTGTCAGTTTATGTCTTTTGATTGGGGAGTTTAATCCATTACCAATCAATGTTATTACTGTAAAGGCATTACTTCAGCCATTTTATCCTTTGGCTTTCACATGTCTTATCTTATTTTTACCTTTTAGCCATCTTTTTACCTTTTTGGTTACCCTTTCTGACAGTCTTCACTTCCATACTCTCCTCCAAGCCTCTCTCTTCTCTTCTCTTTTCTGGCTGCAGAACTCCCTTCAGTGTCTCCTACAGAGCAGGCTTGCTTATGAAATCTCTTAGTTTCTGTTTATCTGTGAATATTTTAAGTTCACTGTCATATTCGAAGGACAGTTTTGCAAGAAAAAGAATTCTTGGTTGGCAGTTTTTCTCTTTCAGTACTGTAATTATATCATTCCACTGCCTTCTTGTCTCCATGTTTTGTTAAGAGAAATCCACACTTAGTCTTATTTGACATCTCCCATATGTGATGTTTCACTTTTCCCTTGCTGCTTTCAGAATTTTCTCTTTATCTTTGGCATTTGGCATTCTGCATATGATGTGTCTTGAGGTAGGTCTATTTATATTTATTATAATTGGGATACACTGTGTTTCCTGAACACACATATTCATGTCTTTCATGAGAGCTGGGAAATTTTCGGCCATTATTTCCTCAAACACTCTTTTTGCCCCTTTCCATTCTTGTCTCCTACTGGAATTCCCACAGCATATATGTTGGTGCACTTCATGTTATCATTCAACTCTCTGAGGCCCTGCTAAATATTTTTCATTCTTTTCTCTCTTTGTTCTTCTTTCTCTTCAATTTCAGTTGTTCTTCCCTTTACACCACTGATTCTTTTTTCCATGATTTCAAATCTGCTATTGTGTGCCTCTACTTTAATTGAAAAAAACTTATTGACATATATATATTCATGTATGAATGACATATAAACAATAATAGTAAAAGTTACGAACTAACAAAACAAACATGCATAACATCATACAGGGCTCCCAATAGACCCTTACATCTATGGCCAATTAATTTTTTTTCTTTTTTTTAGGAGTTACTAGGGATTGAACACAAGACCTCATACATGGGAAACAGGCACTCTACCACTGACCTATATACACTCACCTACGGCCAATTAATTTTTGTAATTTTTTGCTCTATGGTATTTTTAATCTCACTTATTGTGTCTTTCATTTCCATAAGCTGTTATTTTCCATCCCAGATTTCAAATTTTTCTTTGTGCTCACTTAATATCTTCTTTTTTTTTTTTAAAAAAAGATTTATTTATTTATTTAATTTCCCCCCCTCTCCTGGTTGTCTGTTCTTGGTGTCTATTTGTTGTGTCTTGTTTCTTTGTCCGCTTCTGTTGTCGTCAGCGGCACGGGAAGTGTGGGTGGCACCATTCCTGGGCAGGCTGCTCTTTCTTTTCACACTGGGCGGCTCGGCTCTCCTTACGGGGCGCACTCCTTGTGCGTGGGGCTCCCCCACGCGGGGGACACCCCTGCGTGGCAAGGCACTCCCTGCGCGCATCAGCACTGCGCATGGGCCAGCTCCACACGGGTCAAGGAGGCCCGGGGTTTGAACCGCGGACCTCCCATATGGTAGACGGACGCCCTAACCACTGGGCCAAAGTCCGTTTCCCAATATCTTCTTTTTTTTTTTTTTTTTTTTTTTTTTTAATTTTTTTATTTTTTATTGACTTTGTAATAATATTACATTAAAAATATATATGTGAGGTCCCATTCAACCCCACCCCCCCACCCCCCCTCTCCCCCCCCCCAACAACACTCGTTCCCATCATCATGACACATCCATTGGATTTGGTAAGTACATCTTTGGGCACCTCTGCACCTCATATACATTGGTTCACATCATGGCCCATACTCTCCTCTATTCCATCATGTAGGCCCTGTGAGGATTTACAATGTCCGGTGATTACCTCTGAAGCACCATCCAGGGCAGCTCCATGTCCCGAAGACGCTTCCACCTCTCATCTCTTCCTGCCTTTCCCCATACCCTTTGTCCATTATGTCCACTTTTCCCAATCCAATGCCACCTCTTCTATGTGGACATTGGATTGGTTGTGTCCATTGCACCTCTATGTCAAGAGGAGGCTCAGATTCCACCTGGATGCTGGATGCAATCCTCCCATTTTCAGTTGTAATCACTCTAGGCTCCATGGTGTGGTGGTTGTCCTTCTTCAACTCCATCTTAGCTGAGTGTGGTAAGTCCAATAAATCCCAAATATCTTCTTAATGTCTTTTATTTTCTTAGCTATGTTGTCTTCAACTCCATGATTAGACTTAGGACATTCATATGAACCTCATTATTTAGCTGTTTCACGTCCTGTGTCTCATCTGGAAATTTGATTTGTTCCTTTGCCTGAATCATAGCTTCCTTTTTTCTTTGTATGGTCTGTAATTTTTGGCTGATGTCTAGGAATCTGATTCTGATGCCAAGTTTACTCTGTTGTTCAGTTTCTCTCTCTTGCCTAGGGATTTACTGTTAAGTAGCTATATGCTATCATGTTCTTTGACTCTTGGTTAAACTTGTTCTAGATATTTAGGATTGTCCCACTTAACTGCTCAAGACAGGGCTAAGGACCCAGTAATGGGGTGCAGGACAGTTTCCAAGGATGTTGGCAGTAAAGGCGCCTGCTTGCCTCTTTATTTTTTCTTTTTGTGCACTTTTCTGGTCTTGCCAGCAGATGGTGCCCCTAGGCAGACCTCACAGTTGAGACCCCAAGTGCTAGAGGGAAATGCATTCAGTGTAACTCCTCAGGCAGGTGGGCAGCTCAGAAGCAATCTTCTCCAGGATGGCCAAGCCACAAACTTTCTCAGAGCCTGTTCTCAACCCCTGGCCAGCCACACCCTCCCTCTGTCACTTCAGCAACCGGCCTGGGGAACTAGGGAGGATGCTTGAGCAAATTATCTTTTGCTCCCTGCTGGCTCTCATGGCAAACAATGTCATGTCCCAGTCCAACCTAGCCATGAAGTATGAGACTCCTCCAATGTAGCAGGACCAAGTTTGCTGGTCAAAATCTAAATTTGCTGGAGGCTATGTCCCTCTCTCTTCCCTTTCCTTGGGGAGAAGGGCCCCTGCAATCCCCAGTCCGCAGCCACTGCAGTACACAGCCGATGCAGTCAACAGTCTACTGTTTACTCCATAGGTGGGGGAAGGGTGCCTGCTGCTTCTTTTGCAGCTCTTCTTCAGCCAGCTGAGACTCCTTTCCTTTGCCCCTCTCTTCTGGGTGGTATCTCGCCTTCCTCTGGTGTCCTGAGCCCCACAGCAGCCCCTTAGACGGTCTCTGCCTGTACTCTATTTTTTCTGGAGAAATGATCCCTCCATCTCTCTAATTCTCGATCTTCCCAAAAGTCTCCGTAATTTTTTAACTATTTTTAAATAAGTTATGGATTACAGAAAAGTTACATTAAAAAACACAGGGAATCCCCATATACCAACCCCCCCCCCTCACAAATGTACCACACTACTGTAATGGCATCTTACATTAGTGTCCCCTTACAAATGTACCACACTAATGTAATGACATCTTACATTAGTATGGTACATTTGTTACAATTGAATATTGAAGCACTGCTACTAACCATGGTCTATAGTTTACATTACGGCTTACACTTTGCACCATACAATTTTGTAGGGCTCCTTGTACTGTACTGAACTTAAAGATAGCCTGAGATACAGTATGTCACAAGTCTGAGTCAGTCTTTTACCAGTCCATTGTACAGCCACTGATTTCAGATGCCTAGGTGGCTGCTTTTTGCTGATAGTGCCAATGCAGATCTTACAATAGGGCAAGAATTGTAATCCCTTGGCTGCCTAAGAGAATTTTAACAATTGAACAGATGATGATGGGGATATGAAGGGCTGGGAAAGAACTCATCTTCTGGATATGCTTACTGCCATCTATTTGTTTCATCTTTAAAAATTATGGCCCAAAAAGCAAAAGAGTATCTACAACTGCAAACAAAAAGATCCTTCCATCTGCCCCATAAAATCTAAGCCCCCTCTCAATCTGAAGCAGAACAGGCATCACCATTCCAAAATCCTCAAAATTGAGGAATGAACAAACATAAGACAGGAATGCAACTGTGGACCAAAGTAGGCTTATTATTACTGTGGTAATGGAAGAACTAGTAACACTGATATAAAGATAGTGGTTACCAGAGATCCTGAGAGAAAGGGGAGGGATGAATAGGGGGAACACAGGGCATTTTTAGGGTATTGGAATTGTTCTGCATGATATTGCAATGATGGATGCAGGCCATTATACAATTTGTCAAAACCTATATAATGTGTGGTGCAAAGTGTAAACCATAATATAAACTATTGACCACGGTTACTAGCAATGTTTCAATATCCGTTCAAGTGATGCACAAAAGTCTATATTAATGTTACCGTGAAAGTCCAAAATGCTTACAATGAATTTTCATCGTTTTGCTTTGACCTTGCCAGCTCCCAGAACTGTAGACTCCTCCTTTAGGATGGTCTCAACCTCAGTCTAGACACTTTAACACCTAATTAAACATCTTCTCATTGATGTTATCAATGCTCAAGCGAAAAAGCCTCCTTTCCCATATCTTTAACACAAGGTGTATGTGGGAAAGGGGGGAAAGATAAGAAGGAACTGAACATGAGAGACAAGGTTAAGAAGAAGGGATAGCAAGTAAGATCACACCAATAACACGATCTTATTCTCTAGGCTCCTGAACTGAAAGGAATGGAAAGGGTAGGATGGGTAAGATGCCAAACTCTGAAAAACATGACTTATCCCAAGCTGGGTTTTCCAAAGAGGCTGGATACTTTAATTGTTCTGAATTCCTGGCCACATATACTCAAGTTAAATTAAGTACCAAAATGGATACCAGAAGCTGGCCAATTATTTTGTATTATCAGTGCCTACTACATTTCCTGACCACTAGGGCAGAAAATGGAACTGATTATAACTTCTATTTGATACAATACTTGAGTAGGTGAGCTTTGTGTGAAAACAGAGGAAGAAGTCATTCAAAGAATTACAGTACAGCATCTATAACTTAAATATCCAAGTAAATCTGAACTATTTCTAATAGTTCACTTCTCATGATATAAATACTGAGGGAGAAAAACAAATACTTCAAAAAGCAACAATAATCCTTTATAGATAGATCCCTAAATAACTAATGTAATCCTTGCAAGAGCTCCATGACGTAGGCAAGGGAGATGAATGACTAACATGTAAAAATACTCTATAAGTGGCAAAACATGACCCAAAAATACATATGAGATTGTCATTAGAATTCTAATATTAGCCTTTGGTACTGATGACTGTACTTATGAAGCTTTTCTTTCAAATTGAAACATAGCCTAGTATTGTAGATTGCCTGAGATTACCTCCTGAGAGCCTCCTTGTTGCTCAAATGTGGCCTCTCTCTAAACCAAACTCAGCATATAAATGCATTACCTTCCCCCTGGTGTGGGACATGACTCCCAGGGATAAGTCTCCCTGGCACTGAGGGATTACCACCAAGTATCAGCTATCAATGCAACTGGAAAAAGACCTTGAACAAAAGGGGGAAAGGGTAAAGACAAATGAGCTTATATGGCTACAAGACTTCAAAATGAGTTGGGAGGTCATTCCAGAGGTTATGCTTATACACATCTCAGGATGATCTCATTGACTGACACAGTAAATATTGCCTCAAAGAGTAGGACTTCTGAAGGCTCTGGAGATGTTCAGGCACTACAGCAAGGTTGACAGTTCAGGAGTTTGTGCTCCCCAGTGTGACAGAGTTGAACTCAGTCGTGGTTTCCCTACATATGGCTCTTCTGCCCCTTCTATTTGAATCTATAGTTAGTACCAGAGTTGATAGGTTTATGCCTAAGAGACTTAAATCTTTGGGCTTTTCATGTGCCAGTCAGGCCCTGAATCTCAACAGAGTTGCAACACATACTCTCCTGTTCATTGGACTCACCCAGGACAACTAAAAAGGAAATGATGATGGGCAATGACCATCCCAAGGAACAGAGAGAGTCTACAACTGTAAGCAAGAGAGTCCCATCCATATGCCCCATGGGATCTAAGCCCCCCTCTCAATTAGAGGCAGAGTGGGCATTACCATGCCAGAATCCTCAGGATGGGGGAATGAACGATGGACTAGAATAGACTTACTGGTATTCTTCTATAAAGTTATTGTTATTCTAGCAATGAAAGAACTTTTATCATTGATGTGGAGGCAGTGGCCACTGGAGGTTCTGAGGAGAGGGAGGGGGGGAAAAATAGATGTAATATGCAGTCATTTTGGGAACATCGGAATTGCCCTGAATGACACTGCAATGACAGATACAGGCCATTATATATCTTGTCATAACTTATAAAATTGTGCAGGAGAGAGTTTACACTATAATGTAAACTACAATCCACACTTAATGGCAATGGGAATCCCCTACATTTCTTATGTATCGTTTATGTAATCTAAGTATCTTTAAAAAATAAAAATTAAAAATTCCCATATTTGAGGTGAGAAAGCAAAGACACAGAAGTTAGTGCAGTCTACCTAAGGCTGGGATTTTTCATTCCTAGCCCTCAGTTTTTTCTACCACACCACACCAACTCTCCATGACTCTGCTCCAGTAGCTGTTCCAATAGAGACCAGACAAGCAATGCTTGTCACAAAAGCTGCAGACATGCAGGATACAGGTCTGAGCTTGAACTAGTTGACATCTCAGATCCATTCCTTTCGAAAGCCTTTCTTTCTGGGTTCAAACCCTGGTTCTACACTTACTAGTTGCCTGACCTTGGGCAAGTCACTTAACGACTCTGACTCAGTTGCTTCATCTGCAAAATGGGGATAATAAGGAATAACAGTGCCTATGTCAGAGGGGTACTGTGAGGATTAAATGAGTTAGAAAACATAAAGCCCATAGAATCATTATTCTATGATTATTAAAGTACTAATTAAAAGACTCTTCTATAAAGACTATTTCACATGCTCTATCTATATTATACTATATATATTAGATATAATATAGATACAGGTATACTATAGACATACTGTAGAGCCCTTACTAAAATACATATCATTCTAGGATATATATTTTGCATTATATGTTATATATTATTATGTATATATTAGCAATCATTATACTAAAATGTGAAAATGAATACTCTTGAAACACTCAAAAATGTATATATTTGACTTTATACAGTGCCCCAATTAAATACATTTTGTTAAAATGTTAAAATCAAAGACTTTCTTCATTCTGGCATCTGTTCTGCAAACAGCAGTGTATCCTAAACTACTAGGATTGTGGCTGAGAAGACAAGCAAAGACCTCCCATACATGGAGAAATGATGACCCCCAATGGTTGAACACAAGCATTTGCACCTCCCACTCTCTCCACCTCACAAGGGGCACATCATAGCTACCCTGGCCCTGCTGCTGCACCACTAGGACACCTGCACACTCTGAAGCAATTATGCTCTCAGTCTTGATGGCTATTAGAATGAAGTTGTGGTTCTAATTGTATTTGCTCAATAGATGTTAACAATGTCATGGAAGGCTAGGAAGAATATGGATGAGAGAAATTTTAAGAGTTGATAGTCATATGAGAATCAGGAGGGATTTCAGATCAGGTTGCAAAGCTGTAATAGTGGGCAAAATAGTGAAAAAGAGCTAGAAACAAGCAAAGTCTATTTTTTCCAATAGAAAAATAGCTGACCAGTAGGAAGAGTATTTATATTTATGGAAAAAAAATAAAGATTATTATAAATGTAATTAATACCAGTGAATTATATACTTGAAAGTGGTTAAAATGGAACTTTTAAAGTTGTATAGATTTTACTACAGAAAAATGGTGGTTTTTTTTTTAATTGGGGGGGGAAGAGTATTTATGAGTATATTTATTCTAGAAAGCAAATATTTCACTGCTGTACCAAGTCTACACTGTGGCATGTCTGAGCTATTCTGCACATGTCCTATTTTCTTGCAAAATCAAAGGAAAATAAAGTGGAAGGCTTCATTGCAGTCTCTCTCCTCTTTTCTTACCACTATAGATGAGTTTCTCTATTCTCTACCGGTAAGGAAGAAGAGAATAAAAGTTTGGGGAAAAAAAAAAAATAAGACTTTGGAACTAGACTGCCTGGCTTCAAATCTTAACTCTATCACTTACAGACAATCTAATTCCTTTGTATTACTTAACTTCTCTGTACCTTGACTTCCTTATTTATAAGTAAGGAATAATAATTGGATCCACAATGAAGGGTGCACATTTCACGGTGGCTTTGGGCTTTGCCATGTAACTTGCTTTGGCTAATGGGACATTAGCTAATAAAATGCAGACAGAAGTTTGAAAAAGACTTGCACCTTAGGGTTTTCCCTCTTTCTTGCTTCTTTTGCAATCCAGCCACCATGTTAAGAAGCCCAGGCTAGCCTGCTGGGAACATGTGGCCCAGCAAATAGCCAGCACAAACATCCAGTCTTTTGAGTAAGGCTCAGAACATCTAGCCCTAGTCAAGATACCAGATGACTACAGTACCCCAGGCAAGGCCAGCACAAGAACTGCCCAGCTGAGCCCAGTCCAAACTGATGATCCACAGAATTGTAAGCAAATAAAATTATCAGTTTAAACCATTAAATTTTGAGGTGTTTTTTTTTTTCTTACTTTCTTTAAAAATTTACATTAAAAAAATATGAAGTCCCCATATACTCCCCTTCTTCTGGAGAGTATAGACTACAATGTTTACCACTGTCCATGGGGTGATTTTCAATGTAGCAATAGCTAACTGATATACAAACTACACATATTTTAGTAGCATTCATATTTTTACCAAGTTAGAGTTGCCATTTATTAAAATATATTTTTAAAACATTAATGAAGAATAATTATTAAAATAATTGCTTAAACTTGTACAAAATTTTGTGTTTTTAAAGTTCTTTCATGAACCTTAAAGCAGTTCACAAGGCATGGTCTGCTGACCCCTGAGGGTTTCTGAGGCTCAAACTATTTTTATAATAATACTAAAATGTTATCTGCATTTTTCACAGTGTTGACATTTGCACTAATGATGCAAAAGCAATGATGATTAAAACTGTTGTCACCTTAGTACAAATTAATGCAGTGGCACCAAATTGTACTAAGATGCTGTATTCTCTCCCATACACTCATATTTTTTAAAAAACAAGAGATTTCCATTAAGAATAACCTTACTGAAGCAGTAAAAACATTAACTGTATTAAATCTCAGCCCCGAGTACATGTCTTTTTAATATTTGTGGAACAAAATGGGAAGTATGCGTAAAGCACTTTTGTTGCACACCTGTGACTGAGTTACAAGCTGAATTACTCTTTTTGTTCATTTGTTTTCATAGAAGAGCATTTTTACTTGAAAGAACACTGACAAACTATGATTATTTAGACTTGGATATTTAGCAAAAATTTTCTCCAAATTGAACAAAATGAATTTGTCACTTCAAGGGTAACACTGACAGTATTTGTTGTCAACGACAAATCTGGGCTTGCAAGCAAAGAATAGAATTTTGGAAAACTTATATCTGCCACCATGAGCTTGATAGCTTTCCAAAACATAAAGATTTTCCTGATGTGATCACTAGTGATATTAAGGAATGTGATTTTTCTGATCTTGTATAATGAAATGTGTCAACATTTAGAAGATGTTTATAATTCAGTGACCCAATATTTTCCAAATGACCGATGCTTGATGTTACAAATTCATGCATGGGAAAAATACCCATTCAAAATATAAAACAGACCAACTGATTAAAATGTAACAGAGTACAAAAAGTTCTCTGATATGGTTTCAGATTCCACATGCAACCAATTAAGAAACTACCACTTGTCCAGTTTTAGAGGAATATCAGAGAGCATCTTCAATTATCTGAAAGGCTATTAAAATACTTCTCCTTTATTCAACTACTTATCTGTGAGGCTGCATTGTCCTCATATAGTTCAACCAAAATAACTCATCAAAACAGACAATGCAGAAGCAAACATTAAAAAGATTTGCAAAGACAGTAAAGCAAAGCAACTCTTCTCGCAAAAATTTATTTTCTAAATAATTATTTTCCATAAAAATATTTTATTTATGGTAAGATGCAATGGGTTCATTACTATTATTTTTAATGAATTAATAAGGAAATATTAACACTGTAAAAGTGTCCTGAGACTAAAATGTTACAGAACCACTGTAACCTGATATCAGTTTCTGGGAGGTAGACAGAACTGTTTTACCTACTTTCTACAAATTAATAAATAGGTTTGCAAAGTTAAGTAACTTGCCCAAGAGCCCCAGAGCAGTGTTCATAACAACCCTGACTACACATCAGAAACACCTGGGAGCTTTTAAAAATACCTATTATTTGTAATGGGATCGGGCCAAGGCATGGTTCTCACATGTGTAGCCAGGGCTGAGAACAACTATCTTAGAAAGTAACAGGCAAATAAATGATTCAGTTTCAAGTTTCCCCAACACTAATTTGATGAAAAAGTCAACAAAATATACATTTTCTTTTATATCTAGACTACATTACTGTAGGTACTGAATCACACAAAAACCACACAAAGTTAAACAAGAAAAATTCTACAGGATTTAATTTTACTTACAGGATTCTTGCTTTGCCACTCAATGGGACAATTGTAATCTTGCATGATCCAGGGATGGCTCAATAGATTTTTCACAGAAATCCGTTTCTTTGGGTCCACCTAGTGGCCATTGAAAAATAGCTACAGATAAACATTTCAAATAGAGAACATCGAACACCTTTCCTTCTGAGAACTCAAAATTCACCAGAACAGATGTAAAGTTTATAATCATAAAAATGTTGTCAAAGACCTTAAAATGGCCTTGGAGTAAATTCTTTTAAAAATGCAACAGAAGCAAGAAAACTATAGCAACCAACCAGGCTTAGAAGATAAATATTTAACAAACATGAACTTCATTGGTATGGACATTATTCATGAAGTTCAGTCACTCTATTGTATGATGTAATAGTCTTTTGCTGGAAAACCTATTCATAGGAAATATTCACCAATTTAATATTCAAACAGCCACAATACAGGGCATTCATATTGAATATGCAATCTCTACTTCCAATGAGCTTAAAATCACACAGAACAAGTTGAAAAGCATACTTTTCTTATCCATTTGTAATTTTCAAATGTGAGAGAAAAATTAATCAACAAAGATTTAAGTTTTCTGGAGTCTAAAGAAAAGGATGAGATGTTTTCAATCTCATTATGGAGATTTGGTGCTTTGGCCCTACTTAAAGTGGGTGAGCCTGAGGTAAATTACGAATAAAAAGTGGAAATAGCTTAATAGAGGAAAAAACTGAAGATATTTGGAATATGTAATAATGGGAAAAATACTGCACTAATAAAGTACTCATATTTTCAAATTATTTCCTATCAAGCTCATTTTATCCCCATAAAACCACACGCAATGAGGCCAGGCTCAGAACTCCCAATTTACAGATCAGAATCAGATGGCTTGCCTATCCATAGGGTAGATATTTAGACTTCAGCACCCCTATCTTTCACCCTCAGAGGCTCATTAAAACCCACTAAATCAGTGGCTTTCCAAAGTGTATTCTTGGGACCAGCATCATCAGCATCATCTGAAAGTTCAAATTCTCAGACTCATCCCATACCTACGCAATCAGACATTCTGAGAGTGGGGCCCAGTAATTTGTTTTAACAATCTCTTCCAGTAATTCTGTTACAAAAACTTTGAGAGTCACTGCTCTACATATTGGGGTCTACTCAATTGCATCATATAGTAAATACTGAATAAGTTGCAAGCATTCATTATTTACTATATACTTAATGTGCAAGAACAGGAGCAAGAAAATGGAAGAAAGTAGAGAAAACAGACAATGCTCAAGAAAAAAGAACGAGCACACCACCAGAATGAGGGGAAAAAGGGAGCTATTGCTTAATGGGTACACAGTTTCTGTTTGGGATGATGAAAACGTTTGATAATGGATGGCAGTAATGACAGCACATATTGGGAATGCAGTTGACACCACTAAATTGTGTATTTGAAAATGGGAAATTTTAGGTTGCATATACATTGAAAGAATTTTTTAAAAAGGTGAAAATGGTAAATTTTATTTTATGTTATAAATATATTACCGTAATAAACAAAACAACCACACCAGCAAAGATATATGAGAGAGGCCTAAAAAAATGTGCTTACAATATAATTTAGAAAGGGTCAAGTATAGGATATTTTCCAAGTGGACAGGATTAGGGGAAATTTCTTTAAGCTAATAGATAATGGTGTAACAGCACCATGAACATCCTTAAAATTTGGGTAATCAACCCTGCAATTCCACTTTTAGGTGATACACAAAAGAATTGAAAGCAGAGACTTGAATAGGTATATGTACACATCATAGAAGCATTATTCACAATAGCCAAAAAGTACAACCAACCCAAGTATCCATTCAACAAATGAATAGGTAAACAAAACATGGAATATTATTCAGTTGTAAAAGCAATGGAATTCTGATACATGCTATAACATGGATGAATCTTGAAGAGATCATGTTGAATGAAATAAACTGGACACAAAAGGACAAATACTGTATTATTTTACTTGTATCAAATACCCAGAATAAGCATAGAAGTACAAAGTAGATTATAGGTTACTAGGGGCTGGAAGGATGGGGGCTACACGTAGAATAGAGAGTTATTGCTTAATAGGTAAAGAGTTTCTGTTAAGGGTGATGAAAATTTTTGGTAATGGATAGTATTGATGGCAGCAAAATATTGTAAATGTGATTACTATCACTGAATTGAATACAGGAAAGTGGTTTAGAATTGCTAATTTTGTGTTATATATGTGTTACCACAATAAAAAAAATTTAAGTTGGATCAAAACAGTTGCCATAGCTGTTATTTAAAAATTAATTAAAATTATTTTTAAATTAATTTAAAATTTTACCTGTAACATTTGTTGGAGAAGCAGACTACTACTGGGAGAAAGCCACTGAGGAACCTCATATTTCCCTTTCTACAAAGAACAAAGAAAACATTTATCAGATTTAGGTTCATTCAGCCTTGACACAAACTTCTAAGGTAACAATATCCTGGAGGTTTACTTCCAAGCTTGAAGATTTTACTCCACTATAAGATTTGATAAACATTATTAATAACATAAGAAATTCATTTCTTGCCTTAAAGAACAAAACCCAGTGAATTAAATATCATTGTGACAATGACAACGATATTTATTTCACTGGGTTTTGTTCTTTAAAGCAAGAAATGGACCTCTAAATTACCTACATATGAGAGAAGGTCTGGAACACAGAAAATTTAAGAGTGGAAAACATAACTGTTACAGTGCATGAAATCCATGGTATGCACAAATATATATCAAGTGTACACTGTAGTCAATTTTTGTATTACAGAAGCAAATTTTAGTTTATAATCTCAGAGCAATTATCAGTTGGCAAAATGATATAGCAGAAAAGCATATTTAGTAGGATATAAACTATGATTAAAAACAGGTCACAGGGAAACAGATGTGGCTCAACTGATAAGAGTGTCCGCCTACCATATGGAGTGTCCAGGGTTCGATCCCCAGGGTCTCCTGATCCATGTGGTAGGCTGGCCCACACGCAGTACTGAGGCACTCAAGGAGTGCTGTGCCATGCAGGGGTGCCCCACGTTGGGGTGTCCCACGCACAAGGTATGCACCCCGCAAGGAGAGCCGCCCCGCATGAAAAAAGCACAGCCCACCCAGGAGTGGCACCACACACATGGAAAGCTGACACAGCAAGATGACACAAAAATAGAGAGACGCAGTTTCCCAGTGCCGCCAGGTAATGCAAGCAGACACAGAAGAACACACAGTGAATGGACAGAGAGAGCAGACAAGGGGAGGAAGGTGAAAGAAATAAATTAAATTAAATAGATTAAAATTAAAAAACAAGTCATAGGGGAGCAGATGTGGCTCAAAGAGTTGGGTACCCATCTCCCACATGGGAGGTCACGGGTTCAGTTCCCAAAGCCTCCAAAAGAAGACAAGCTGACACAACAAGCAGTGACAATGAGCAGACAGATGAGGGAGCCATCTCGGGGTGGGGCGGGGGGGGGGAACAAATCACATAATAAAGAGGTCATACAACTCAAAAATAAAAAGACAAGCAATCCAATTTAAAAATGGGCAAAAGACAATTAGACATTCTGCCAAATAGGAAATACAAATGGCCAAAAAGCACATGAAAAAAATGCAGAACATAACTAGCTATGAAGGAAATGTAGATTAAAAATACAATGAGGGAAGGAGAGTTGGCCCAATGAATAGGCATCCACCTACCACATGGGAGTTCCACGGTTCAAACCCCAGGCCTCCTGTGGAGCTGGCCCATGTGCAGCGCTGATGCGCGCAAAGAGTACCCTGCCATGCAGGGGTGTCCCCTGCGTAGGGGAGCCCCATGCGCAAGGAGTGCGCCCCGTAAGGAGAGCCACCCAGTGCAAAAGAAAAGTGCAGCCTGCCCAGGAATGGCGCCACGCACACGGAGAGCTGACACAGCAAGATGATGCAACAAAACGAGACACAGATTCCACTGATAAGGATAGAAGCAGTCATGGAAGAACACACAGCAAATGGACACAGAGAGCAGACAACTGGAGGGGGAAACGGGGAGAGAAATAAATTTAAAAATAATAATAATAAATCTTGAAAAAAAAATACAATCAGACACCATTTCACACCTTACAGAATGACCGTTATTTTTTAAAAAACTGTAAGTGCTGGAAAGGATATGGAGAAACAGGAACACTCTTTCACTGTTGGTGGGAATGAAGAATGGTATAGCCTCTGTGAAAGACAGTTTGGCTGTACTTCAAGAAGCTGCCATATGATCCAGCAATCCCACTGTAGCAGTTTGATATTATTGATGAATTCCAAAAAGAAATATGGATTATGTTGGTAAACTGATCTTTTCCTCTAGGCATATTAGATTATATTGGATTCATAGGTTTAACTGATTACGTAATTATGTAAACCTCTGCTCAAGGGTGGGGACTCAGATAAAAGGCATGGTAAAGGACAGAGTTAAGGGTTTTCTGATGTTGGAGTTTGATGCTGAAGTCTTAAGCTGGAGCCCTGGAAAGTAAGCTCACAGAGCAAAGAGAAGCAAGACCCTGGACAGGAGGAATCCAGGAAGCCTGAACCCTCACAGATGTCAGCAGCCATCTTGCACCAACAAGTGAAAATAGACTTTGGTGAGGGAAGTAATTTATGCTCTATGGCATGGTATCTTTAAGCTCCTACCCCAAATAAATACACTTTATAAAAAACAAGCAATTTCTGGTATTTAGCATCAGCACCCCTTTGGCTGACTAATGCACCCATTATGAGTAATATATTCAGAAGAACTGAAAACAAGGATGCAAACTGACATTTGTACACCAATATTTATAGCAGCATTACTCACAATTGCTAAAATATGGAAATAGCCGAAATGTCCATCAACAGATGAATGAATAAACAAAATGTGGTATATACACACAATGGAATACTATTCAGCTGTAAGAATAAATGAAATCAGGATGCATATGACAACATGGATGAACCTAGGAGATATATGTTGAGTTTTCAAAATAAGCCAGACACAAAAGGACAAATAATGTATGGTCTCACTAACATGAACTAAATATGATGAGTAAACTCATGGAGGCAAACTCTAGAGTACAGGTTACTAGGAAATAGAAAGTGGGTTGAGAATGGGAGATGATGCTTAATATATGTAGCTATATATGTGTGGAAATGAATAGAGTTGAGAGTAACACATAGTGAGTATAACTAACACTGCTGATTTATATATGTGATTACGGCTGAAAGAGGTAGTATGTGGAAGAAATGTCAATTGAAAGGACACTAGAGAATAATCTAGGGTATGTATAACAGTGATTTCGGGGGTGGATGAAGATTGTGGTTAATAGTATAAATATAAGAATGCTCTTCTTTCACAAAGTGCTAAGAATATGGGGATACATGGGAAAATTACAACTAATGTAATATATGGATGATGGTTAACAGTAATACTGCAATATTTTTGTAACAATGACAAGATTATTTTTCAATATTAAGGATTAACAACAGGGGGCATAAGAGGGTATGGAATTTTTCCCCTTGGAATAATAAAAAACTTTAAAAAATTACTAAGGTGAAGACAGCATAACTATGATGAAGATGAGAGCCATTGAGTATACACTTTGGATGGATTGTACAAAGCATGGGACTGTATAACATAGGGAATCCAGTGGTGAATGGTGGACTATGGTTAACAAGACAAAAATGAGAACATTTTCTCCTGAATGATAACAAATATATAATACTAATATAGGACATTCATAATTGGGTGGGGTGGGGGAAAAGTACACCAAATGTAAGATATGAGCTATAATTAGTAATACTATTTGAAGATGCTCTTTCATAGCTTATAGGTACTAGTCGTGGGGAGATGTTTGGGACCCTTGTATGATAATCTGCATGTTTGTTTTGTAAATTCACAAATTTTACATTTATTATTTATGTATGTTCATTATAAATGATATAATTCAATAAAATTTTATTTTAAAAAAATGAATAATATCTTCTACTAATAAAGAGAGAAACTGGCTGGTGTTTGGAAACATGGTAAGGCTGGGAACTTTTCACTTGTACATACGTCTATAGCTTTTGAATTTCAAATCATTAACATCAGTTCTTTTTTAAAAATTAAATTATTTTAAAATATTTATTACTTAGAATGAACCTACTGGTATCTTAGGCTCTGTTGAGAAAAACAGACAGCAAATCTTCCATGATGATTAAAATCCATGTGTCAACCTGACTAAGTTATGGTGTCTACTTGTTTGGTCAAGCAAGCCGTGGCTTTACTGTTACTGTGAGAGTATTTCATAAATGGAATTTAATCTACAGTTGATTGCATCTATGGCTGATTGCATCTACAATCAACAAAGGCTATTGCCCTCAGGACTCCTCATTCAATCAGCTGGAGGTCTTAATATGAGGATTTCATAAGTAAGAAAGAAGAATTTCTGCTTCCACTTCAGCCAGCCAGCTTCTCTGAGGGAATTCAACTTTACCTTAGAGTTTCCAGATTGAGGCCAGCCCTATGCAATTTGGGTTTTGCTGATCCCTATGGTTGTGTTAGACAATTCCTGTAATAAATCTTATACATATTAATTTTTTTAAAAAAGCAGGTCACATATCACCCATAATCAGAATGCAGTCATTGAAGGGAACTGATAAAAGTCACTTTCTAAAGCAGGACTTACTAAACCCAAGAACTTTGTTAACGAGTGTTAGAGACTAAAGAGGCAGATGTTTATAACCTAATGTACTCAGAAGCTATGGTTGCCAAGTAATCAACCAAGACAAGGGCTTGTTGAATACTAATACATGATAGGGCATCTCTTTATATACAGCCAGCCACATTCCCCCTCTTCCCCAATTCAGAAGAAATGATACAATAATTTCTCATAGTAGAGATTATGTTGTTTAATAATCCTAGAATAGGTAAATTATTTGAGAAAAATTTAGATTAATACCTATGTCAAAACATACTAAGTTAATTTCACCAGATTAAAGAGTTAAGTGCAATTTTTAAAAATTAAAATACTTAAACAAAGCTTTGGCAATTATTTTTAGAAACATGGGCCATTCTAGCCATGATAGCAAAACCAAAAATTATAAAGACTGATAGTTGACAAAATAAAAATTTGAACTTTCTGTACAGAAAACACCACTAACAAAGTTAATTAACAACAAACTGGGAAAAATCTTTTCCACCTAAATGACAAAAGAATAATATGCTTAATCACATAAAACTCTCACAAAGCATTAGATTTAGCTACCACCACCACCACCAAACTTATTCTTCCCATATTCCTGCTCATCTCAGCAAATGGTAAATGCATTCTATCAGTTGCTCAGGCCAAAAACTTGGAGCCATCTTTAACTCCACTTTCTCTCACACCCCACATCTAATCCATCAACAAACTCTATTGGCTCTATGTTCAAAATATATCCAGAATCAATTGTCACTACCTTCACCACTACCAACTCCCACCCAAGCTCGGACACCATGACTGTTCCCTACAGTCTATTCTCCACTTACCACCATGGATCATGTTTTTAAACATTGGGTCACATTCTAGAATAAAACTGTACCCTGAAGGCACCATGTTGAGTGAAATAAGCCAAACCCAAAAGGACAAATAGTATATAATCTCACTTAAATGAAATAAATTAAAATAAGCAAAGTCAGAGTCAGAAATTAGAATACAGGTTACCAGCGGCAGGGGTGGGGGTAGGAAATGGGGCATTAAATGCTTAATTAGTACAGAGTTTCTATTTGGGGTAATGGAAAAGTTTTGGTAATGGATGGTAGCGATGGTTATACAACACTGTAAATGTAATTAATATCAATGAACTGTATTTGAAAGTGCTTAAAATGGGAAATTTTACGTTGCATGTATGTTATCACAATAAAAACTAAAAAACATAGAACTATATAATACAAAGAGTGAAGCTTAATGTAAACTATGGACAACAGTTAATAATACAATTATAATACTGAGGATTATGCTGGTCCATCAATTGTAACAAAGGTACCACACTAACACAAAATATTAATAATAAGGGAAAATGTGGGGGGCAGTATATGGGAACTCTGTACTTTCTGCATGATTCTTTGGTAAATATACAATGCTCTAATTTTTAAAAAAGCAAAATGCAAAACAACATTGAGTCATGAAACTCCACTATTCAACACTCCAACAGCTTTTGAACTCATTCACAATGAATTCCAAACTCCTTACTATGCCAGCTTTGAGGACCTGCATTGTCTGTATCT
Organism: Dasypus novemcinctus; assembly: GCF_030445035.2. NCBI lineage: Eukaryota > Metazoa > Chordata > Mammalia > Cingulata > Dasypodidae > Dasypus > Dasypus novemcinctus. The sequence goes on along the minus strand of NC_080680.1, from coordinate 81,629,038 downwards.
CTACTTTCATGTCACTTTTTAATACCTCTCAAATGCAACCTCTTAATTCTCCCCCACTCACAAAACTATAGTCACGTGTCAATCACAGACCTGACTTAGGGCCTTTGTACTTGTTGTACTCTCTACCAACAAGACTTTCTCCAAATCCACTTAATAGTGAAGCGTCTTCTGACCATCTTTATAAATCGAAATCCCCCACAATCATTCTTGTTTTTTTAATAAAGATTTTATTCATTTATTTCTCCTCCTCCCACCACATTGTTTGCACTTGCTGTCTGCTCGTTGCGTACTCATCTATTTTTTAGGAGGCACCAGGAACCAAACCTGACTTCCCATGTGGGCAGGAGGCATCAATGGCTTAAGCCACCTCTGTTCCCACAATCGTTCTATAGCTCCCCTTCACATCTACCTTTCTTTACAGTCCTTACTACTAGTTGTCACATTATATATTTATTTGTTTACTTATTTTCTGTCTCACCACATTAGAATATAAGCTTCTTAACCACAGGGACTTTGTCTATTTTGTTCCCTGCTTTATCCCCAGCACTCAGAATACTGCTGGCCCTAGCACATAAAAGGTGCTCAATTAGTATTGGTTGAATAAATGAAGAAATGGGGCCAAACGCCGTACCTTTGAAAAGAAAATGAGCAAAGAATATTCACAGGCAATTCCCCCAAAAAGATCTTTTAAATGGCCAATAAACATGAAAATACATTCATCTTCTCTAGCAATATAAAATTAAGGGAGGGCGGCGAACTTAGGGCGTCCATCTACCACATGTGAGGTCTGTGGTTCAAACCCCGGGCCTCCTTGACCCATGTGGAGCAGGCCCATGTGCAGTGCTGATGCACGCAAGGAGTGCCGTGCCACGCAGGGGTGTCCCCCGCGTAGGGGAGCCCCACGCGCAAGGAGTGCGCCCCGTAATGAGAGCCGCCCAGCAGGAAAGAAAGTGCAGCCTGCCCAGAAATGGTGCCGACACACGGAGAGCTGACACAACAAGATGACACAACAAAAAGAAACACAGATTCCTGTGCCACTGACAACAACAGAAGCGGACAAAGACAAGGCAGCAAATAGACACAGAGAACAGACAACCGGGGTCGGGGAGAGAAGGGAAGAGAAATAAATAAATAAATAAATCTTTTTTTTAAAAAATTAAGGGACAGGAAGCGGCTGTGGCTCAATCAGTCCCAGGCCTCCTTGTGAAGGCAAGCTGGCCCGTGCACCACAGAGAGCTGGAGCAGCAAGATGACACAACAAAGGGAGACAAGCAAAAAACATAGAACGTGCAGCAAACAGACACAGAGAGAAGACAGCAAGCAAGCCGCAAGGCGGAAAGGAATAAAAAAAAATTAAGGGAAGCAGATGTGGCTCAAGGATTTGGGTGCCTGCCTCCCACATAGGAGGTCCCAAGTTTGGTTCCCAGTGCCTCCTAAAGAAGACAAGTGGGACAGTGAGTGGGTCACAAGATCACCCAATGAAGAGACACAACAAGGAAACAGATCAGAGTAGTGAACCCAAATGCTGGTGCTAGTTGATGGCTTCTCTACCTCCCCAGCTCCATCCTTCTAGTCTCATTCAGTTACTGTTGCTTTTTTTTGGTGCTTTTCTTAGATTATTTGTTTAGAATAAATTGCTAGAAATATAACTGTTGGATCAAGGATATGCAATTTTCAAGTGTTTTTCATACATATTTCCAAATTATTTTTCATAAAGGTTTATACTCACTAGTTGTGTATGTGAACACTTTTGTCCCTGCACTCTTACTAACACTGGCTAATGTTTTGTTTTTTCTAAGTTCGCCAGTTTAATAGACAACAGGTGGTAGCTTATTGTTTAATTTATTTGTCTATTAAACTGGCGAACTTAGAAAATTAGCAATTTATTCTAAACAAATAATCTGAAAAAAAGAAAGTAAAGAATAATAATATTCATCATAGCTTTGTCATTTGGGTGCTTTGGGAACTAAGGACCATAGTCTTAATGGCAACCTCCAGAGACTACAGAGTATCACCCAAACTAATGAAAGCAAACAAAATCCCTAAACCAAGATCCTTGACTAGAATATAGCTTTTCTTATGTCTAAGAAAAGCACCAAAAAAAGGCAACAGTAACTGAATGAGACTAGAAGGGTGGAGCTGGGGAGGTAGAGAAGCCATCAACTAGCACCAGCATTTGGGTTCACTACTCTGATCTTATGAAATATCAGGACATTATTTTTACAGAAATTAGTCCAGCTTAAATGGTGAGGGGAGCAACAGATAGACACGTGTCACACAGAGTGGAGGGCTGAATTTTTATTAAGTTAATGAAGTAATCAAAGCCATAAAGAAGCACGAGCAACCAATAAATTTAAAAAGAAAAAATATGCTGTCAAAACAAAGTACTTCTGACTCACGGATAAGCGCAAACAGGCTGACCTACAGTGTTTCCTAGATATCTAGAAGGGCAAGAACTTTCATTTTACAATTGACATTTAATTATCATTAAATGTTTTATTCCTGGCTGGTTGTGGGAAGATGGTAAAAAGGAACCCCAGGAATCAGTCCCTTTACCAGAACAATTAAACTGGCAGGAACTGTCTGAATCAACTATTTGAAATTCCAGAGTCTAGAATAACAACACTGTAATATCTAGGCAAGACCAGGAGGAAAAAGCTGGTAAATTGTCTTAAATACCAGTGAATTTCATTCTCTCAGCAGCGGCTACGTTGCCCATACCCCAGCCTAGAGGCAAGTAGCAGTGAAGTACTTGGTACTCAACCCCAGCCCCTGGTGCAGCTTGCTGGTGCCAGGATGGGATATGAAAATCGAGTTCCTCCAAGATCCAAGAGTGTGTGCTCCAATTGCTGATCCCTGCTTTTGATCAGCTACTTCTGTTCTCTAGGGGCACAATTCTGAGGGGTAGTTACGGTTTCAAACAGCCTTGGGCAAAAGTGGCAGAAGAGACTTAAAGATACTACCCTTTCCTCAAAACTACAGAAAACAGTTAAAGGACTACATTTACTAGGCAAATACTGAAAGAGCTTCAAAGAGTAATAGGAGAAGCTCATGGGACCCTTGCTGGCCCCTCCTTCAACCTCCCTTGGGCAGCTGGAGCCAGATGGTATTTCCCAGTCCCTGCCCCACCCTCCCAGCAAAAGCTACTTGAGGCACAGAAAGTGGTGTTAAGAAACAATTGAGTAGAGCAGCCTGGAGTAAAGGCTTACCTGCTTTAAGTTCCACCAAGGCCCAGAAAGGGAGAAGGTCTATTGCCTAGGGAATAGCAGAAGCATCCAAATTCCTGTAACAGTGGAATCCCTCTAAGGCCATTAGTGAGTTTGGTTTGGGCTGATGTTTTTTTGCATTTGTTTGTTTGGTTTTGTTACCTCCTGGCACTCAAGAAAATCTCTGTCAGATCACTAGCTGTATAGAAACTCAAGAAACAGCTCAGGGACTAAATCTTACTTTTTAAAATATTAAAATGTACAATGTGCAACAAAAGATTATAAGCAAAGAAACAGGAAATAATGTCCCATCTAATGGAAGAGGATAAAAATCCAGAAAGCATCAGCAAAGACCAGACGGCAGACATTCCAGACAAACACATTTCTAAAAATCATCTTCAATATGCTCAAGGAAAAGGAAAATACGGTGAAGGAACTAAAGGATATTGGCGCGGGGGGGAGGAATATGAAGGAACAATGAGACTCTCAATAAAGAGAAAAGTACTGGAGTTGAAGTCTCAACAACTGAAATAAAAAATCCCAAGTAAGGTTTCAATAGCAGACTGGACCTGACAGAAGAAAGAACCCGTGAACTTGAAGACAAGACAAACAAATGAGTCAGACTGAAGAGCAGAAAGAAAAAAGAATTAGAAAAAGCTAAAATAGCCTATAATACCTGTAGGACACCATCAAGCACACCAATGTATACATTATGAGAGTACCAGAGGGAGAAAGAAAGAAAGAAAGAAAGGAGCAAAAGGAATATTCAAAGAAATAATGACAGAGAACTTCTCAAACTTGGTAAAATACATGAATATGCATACCCAAGAAGCCCATCAAACACGTAATAGGATAAACTTAAGAGAAATAAATCCAGACTCATAGTGGTCAAACTGTTGAATGCAAAGGACAAGGAGAGCATTCTAAAAGCTGCTAACGAAAAGCAACATGTCATGTACAAAGGAGTCCCAGTTAGATTAAATGCCAATTTCTCATCAGAAACCAAGGAGGCAAGGAGGCAGTAGGATGAAATACATAAAGTACTAAAAGAAAACAATTGCCAATTAAGAATTTTTTGTATCTGGCAAGACTTTTTTTCAAAAATGAGGGAGAGATTAAGACATTCACAGATAAACAAAAGTTGAAGGAGTTCATTACCACTAAACCTGCCTCATAGGCAATGCTAAAGGGAGCTCTTTACACAAAAAGAAAGGATATTGGACAGTGCATCAAAGCTGAATAAGAGAATAAAGATTGGTAAAGGTAACCATTTGGGTAATTATAAATGCCAGTATTATTGTAATATATTGTTTGGTATGTAATTCTATTTCTTCCTGCAGGTATTAAAACCCAAGTGTATAAAAACTAACAATAAAACTGTGGACATACAATGTATAAAGATGTAAATGGTAACGAGTACAAAAAAATGGTGGGGGGGAGCAGGTAAAATATGTGTATGCTATTGAAGTTAAGCTGGCATCAAACAAAATATGATTTTTATATTTAGGATGTTAAATTTTAACCCCATGGTAACAACAAAGAAAACAGATGGAAAATATATCCAGATGGAAGTGAGAAGGCACTCAATACAATACAACACACACAAAAAAAATCAAATATAAAAGTAGGCATTAATAGAAGAGACAAAAAAGGTATAAGACTTACGAGGCTAATTATCAAAATGGCAGAAGAAAGTCTGTATTTTCAGTAGTGATTTTAAATGTAAATGGATTAAAGTCTCCAATCAAAAGGCAGAAATTGACAGGATGGATAAAAAAAGTATGACCCAACTATATGCTGTCTGCAAGAGACTCAAATTTAAAGATACAAAACGGGTTGAAAGTAAAAGGAAGGAAAAAAAAGAAAAGATACCATGCAAGTACATTCCAAAAGAGAACTGGAGCTGGGGTGGATATACAAATATCAGATAAAATAGACTTTACGTCAAAACAGTTATGAGCAGGAAACGGACTTTGGCCCAGTGGTTAGGGCGTCCGTCTACCATATGGGAGGTCCGCGGTTCAAACCCCGGGCCTCCTTGACCCGTGTGGAGCTGGCCATGCGCAGTGCTGATGCGCGCAAGGAGTGCCGTGCCACGCAAGGGCGTCCCCCGCGTGGGGGAGCCCCACGCGCAAGGAGTGCGCCCGTGAGGAGAGCCGCCCAGCGTGAAAAGAAAGAGCAGCCTGCCCAGGAATGGCGCCGCCCACACTTCCCGTGCCGCTGATGACAACAGAAGCGGACAAAGAAACAAGACGCAGCAAATAGACACCGAGAACAGACAACCAGGGGAGGGGGGGAAATTAAATAAATAAATAAATCTTTTTAAAAAAAAAGAAAAGAAAAAAACAGTTATGAGGGACAAAGATGGTTATTACATACTGATAAGGAGAGCAATTCAACAGGAAGATTTAGCAATTATAAATATACAGGCATTGAACAGCAGAGCCCCAAAATACAGAAGCAAATACAGATTTGAAGGGAGAAATTGACGGTTCTTAATTAATAGCAGGAGACTTTAATACAACACTCTCAATAATGGATAGAACATCCACTGAGAAGATCAAAAAGAAAGTACAAGACTTGATTGCTACTCTAAATCAACGAGACCTAACAAACATATATATAGAACACTTCACCCTACTTCCCTGAAGATATCATGTTGAGTAAAATAAATTAGACACAAAAGGACAAATATTGCATGAACTCACTGACATGAAATAATTAGAATAAGTAAACTAAGAGTTAGATATTAGAATACAGGTTACCAGTGGCAGAGGTGAGGGTAGAGAATAGGGAGTTAATACTTAAATTGTACAGAGTTCCTCTTTGGGGTGATGGAAGCAAACATTGTGAGCCCAATTAACAGCACTGAATTGTGTATTTGCATGTGGGTTAGAAAGGAAAATGTTATTTTGTATACGTTACTAGAATAGAAAGTGGAAAAAAGAAAGGAAAAAAAGTGCCTAATCATAAAACACAGTGTATTATAAAATACAATTATTTTTCTAATTTTTATAATTATATATTTTATAATATTTTTATAATTATAAAAATAATTGTATTTTATAATACAATTATTAAAATGTTCTTTCATTAATTGCAACAAATGTACCACACTAATACAAGGTGTTAAAAATAGGGTGATATATATGGGAACTCTTTCATGAATCATTTTTTAAGAAACTTTACAACTTCTCTAATTTATAACAAAATTTCATCCCTCCTTTATCTAAAGTACTCTATATTACTGAGTCTACTCTTATTTACACCTTGACAGTGGAAGTTAACACCTGCCAGTGTTAGAAACTGACAAAGTTTACTTCTGAATTAGTGATAAGCCTCTAATTTGTTTCTCCTCACTGTCCCTCACCCAGAGCCAGCTGAACCCCCAATATGTGGCTAAATGCAGCCTGTGCTCCAGGCCCACCCCTAAGAAAGTAGTGTTTTTAGATGCTTAGCCAACTCTCTGACATTAATCAGTGCGTCACAGTTGCTGTGTGCCTGGCCCTAACCCAGCTGCTTCTCCTATCTCAGCTTTTTTAGGTCTCTCATGATTCAAATTCTGGATAACCTGACTTACGACCTTTCTTGAAAAACTGCCCATTTTCCCATTCTCTCAATCTTTCTAGCTTGTTTTTGTCAAGGATCCTTAGAGAGTAGAAACCAGACTGGGGACAAGGACCCTTCCACCTGCTTACACTGACAAATGATCATGATGCTCCTGGATGTCCACTCACAGGTTGGGACCCCATGTGCTGACTGTCTGCAGACTCACTTCTGTCTACTCTCTAGACACCATCTACAAGGGCTTAACTTCCTCACATTACTTCTTTCCTACCAGCACCTGTCCCACCCCAAGGATGAGTCTGGTTCTAGGTTCCAGCTCCTCTGGTCTGCTCCAATGTACAGACCTGTCATAATAAAATAAATATTCTGCCTTTAAATTCAGAAACTACTATCCAAAACAAAATTCCTCCTAAATAAATGGTTATTTCAACGAAAACTAGATGAAAGTAAATATTCAGACCAAAATACTAAATGAGATTTCCATCAGACTGATTTCAAATTCCTTTTTATCTCTTATCACCCCTTTTTATTATCCCATCTTGAATTCATGAAATACCTTTTAATAGACCCTCTGTGTCATCAGGTAGCACGCCAAAGGCAACCCTATCCAGGAATAGGTAAAAAGAACATGTGAATAAGTGTGGTATTTGGTACATTGCAAATAGCAATGATTTGAAGTCAGACACTATGTTTAAATCCCATTTCTGCCTCTTATTACGTCTATGAACTTGTACAAATTATTTAAATTTTCTAATCCTGCTTTCTGTGAGTAGGCTCTGGAGTCAATTTGCCTAGGTTCAAATCCAGTATCTACCACTTACTAGCTATGTGACCTTGCACAAACTATTTAACCTCACTGTGCCTCAGTTTCCTCATCTGTAAAATTAACTATCATAATAGTACCTTCTCCCTATGATTTTTCCTAGCATTCAATGATTTAATACACATGAAGCACTTAGGGTATAGTAAGAACTCAAATATTAGCTTCTACTACCACTACTGCTATAACTTCACTACTCGTTATTATCTGTAAAACAATTAGTGTCACTTATAGGAATATAAAAAGAATAAAAGAGAATGTATGTGAAACACTCAGCACAATGCCTTGCATATAAAAGGCACTCAATAAATGTTTGTTGAATCTAAAAAATTAAGAGAGACAGAGATACCCAGAGAAATAGTGAACCAGAGATGGGCATATTAACAAACAGTCATGCATGTCAGAGTGCCAAATACTCAGTTACAGCAAGAAAGGCTAAAGGCGTTGTGAGGAATGACACATGCCCTCCCAGGGGAATTTTGCTCCACTGCAGCTGCGTCAGAATCTCAGGTATGCATGGTAAGGGACACATCATCCAGTCAAGCCCTGCTCACGAACCTCTTGAAAGGCACCACCACTTTCCATGTTTGGAGAGAACACCTCTGTAGAGTATGACCTACAAGCAAGTCATGAAGCCTGTGACTCACCCCCATCTCCTGACATTCTCATCTCCATTTTCTGCACTGAATTGCTGGCAGAAATAGAATCCAGAGCTAAGTTTTGCAGCTAGGCTTAATTCAATTTATTTGCACACAATGTTACAAAACACATGTGTATATATTTTTTATCATGTGATTATTACCCATACTACACAGATGAGGAAACTCTCAGCTAGGGAGATTAAGTTTCTTACTCAATAATATAGGGTACTGGTTCTCAAATGGGATGATTCTGTTCTCTAGGAACATGTGGCAACGTCTGGAAACATTGTTGGCTGTCACAATTTGGGGGTGGGAGGAATGCTACTGGCATCTAATGAGTAAAGGCCAGGTGTGCTAAACAACCTACAATACACAGGACCTGTAGCATTAATATAATACCAAGCCTACACCACATACAACAAAGATCTGCTCCAAACTGTCAATAGTCCTAAGGTTGTTAAACCTTGTTACAGAGTAAAAATGAGATTATTTACAATTGCTAAAAGATGGAAACACCTTAAGTGTACGTCAATCAATGCATGGATAAACAAGATGTGGTATATTCATATGAAAGAATATTATTCAGTTGTAAGAAGAAATCAATAGGGGAAGCACATGGCAACATGGAAGAATCTTAAGAATATTATGCTGAGTAAACTAATCCAGACACAAGAATATTGTATGGTCTCAGTGTTATAAATTAAATACAATAAGTAGACTTATGAGTTGGACCATGAAGTGTAGGTTGGTAGGAAATGGAATTTGTGATGGGAAAGGGGAAACAATGCTGGATGTATGTAGAATGTTTAATAAGGTCAAATGTAAATATGTGATAATGGATGAACTTGATGGTAGCACATTATAATAAATGTAACAAACATTATTTATGGATGTGATTGTGGCTGAAATGAGTAGTCTAAGGAGATGAATGTTAGTTGGAAGACAGACGGAGGATAATATAGGGAATGTATAACCATGAGTTTGGCAGTAGATAAGGATTGTGATTAATAATATAAATACAGTAAGTTCTACTACAATGTGCTAGGAATGTGGTACTACTTGGGGAAAATGTAACTAATGCAATTTATAGACTATAGTTAACAACAATATTATAATGTTTTTGTAGCAAAAGCTAAGTTGATATATTAACGCTAAAGGCTGAAAAAAAGACTATGGGGTTTGGTTTTGTAAGATATGAACATAATTAAGCATTTTTTTCTCCTCATTTTTTTCATTAATGAGACCTTGACTATGTCATTTAACTAATCTATGTTCATCTGTTTATCTTTTTTTTTTTAAGATTTTAAATTTATTTCTCTTCCCCCCCCCAGTTGTCTGCTCTCTGAGTCCATTCACTGTGTGTTCTTCTGTGACCACTTCTATCCTTATCAGCGGCACATCAGGGGACACCCTGTGTGGCAGGGCACTCCTTGCACGCATCAGCACTGCGCATGGGCCAGCTCCACACGGGTCAAAGAGGCCCGGGGTTTGAACTGTGGACCTCCAATGTGGTAGGCAGACGCCCTATCCATTGGGCCAAGTCCGCTTCCCTAAAGTTGTTTTTTTTAATGGGGAAGAGATAGGACGAGAAGAAAGATGTGGTTCTTTTTCTATTGTATGGTACCAAAGGTCCAAGGAAGCCTAGAAATAGACAAGAGGTCAGCTTCTTATTTAAATAGATATCCAAAGACTACACAGAAAGGACCTTGAGAAGAACAGTTTTACTGGGGAAAAGAAGCTCCACAAAAGGCCCTGTGTCAGCCAGGGCTAAGCCCCTTAACCCTTGTTTCTGCTCAGCCTATGGGGGATTTTTGCTTATTTATTTAAGGGATGATTACCTTGCAAATGAGAGCAAGAAATGGGTAATAGAGGGCAAAACCCATGTGGGAGGGAGAAAAAAGATCTGTGGGAAGGCAAGATAATCCTGGGAATTCTTGCTGGTGGGCATGAAATTGCTCATCTTTCACATGATTTTGAGAAAAGCAGGCAATCTCTTCCATACATAATCACAGTATTGTAGTCAACTTTATAATTGTAAAATACAGTCTCACAAAGAGACAACTTCCTCATTTTCTTTAAAATTATAAATTATAATTATTAAAAAGCAATTTACTTTTAAGCTACTCAATTTTCATTTAATAAGTTATTTATATTTCCCTAGTAGTTGTATACCCAGAACTGGAGTATGGTTATGCTTGTCTTTTGAATGCAGTAATGGCAAATGAATATAGGTGACATTAATGAGATTGATAATCTATTAATAATCATGCTAGAAATTGCAGTTGAGCATTTTGGTTAAAATAGTCAACAAATGCAAAAGATAAGCAAAGTCTGCTCTTAAACGAGTTACAGCCAGCGTGTTAAATATTGCTGGATTTTTCAATCAAACAAGGAAGAACTAAGGGAAATGTTATTCCCAAGTAAGGAATTTTAGAGCATTCTAGGCAAAGATACATATTGCATGCAAGTGATACGACACCTTAATTAGATTCAACCAGCAGACTGTATTACACTGCGACTCGGAACAATAGTTCTGAGCCAAGATTACAATAAATTTCAAAATCTATAATGTGTGAAATTAAATTCCACAATAATGCATAAAAGTCCTAATTTGAATCAATTTTCAACTTGCAAATACATGAAAAACTAGAAAATGAAATTCAGAGTAGTAGAAACAAAGAATATACGGTATTGGTAAATAAATATTAATTAGGAAGGCTAAATCTCTACTGAACAAGAATTAGACATTTCATTCCACTACAAAGATATGTGATTTGACAAAAATCTCAAAACTTGGACATAACGACTACTATTAGGGTGCAACAAATTTATATATTCTTAAAGTAATCCCCCTCTCCCAAAGGATTAATCCAGGATCCATTAGTGCACTCAAATAAATAAATAAAAGTAGAGTACACTGAAATTTGTATGTTGTTCATTCACCTTGTATTGATAAAACAATACATTAATAATTAATAGTATTAACTCCATGGCTGCCATATAAATGTAAACTTGCAGTAATAGCAAATGTAGATGAAGACACATAAAACTGCAGAGATTTTTAAGGTACTCATTATCAATACAGGGTAAAAAGCAGCAAAATTTAGAGTCAAGTCTGTAAATTAGGAACACTATGGATACAACGTATTTTCAATTTTAGTGTAATATTAACAGTCAATTATTTTATCTTTGCAGACAGCACCACAAAATCTTGATTAGGTGTATTTGATACAGACTAGAAACCAATAACTAGAACATGAAACATGCAAGTGGCAAACTGCTAGCAGGAACAGCTAATAATATAAAAGAACAGAATCAAGACTCAAAATTTCAACAAAAGAATGCTAGACTGAAACAAACATGGAAAATTTAGAAGTCAAAAGTACTTATAGCTAGTCAGATACGGAATGGACCCTAGAAATAAATGATTAATACAATGCTCTAACTGTGCACATGAAGAAAACAAGGACCATAATATCCTACAAGGGTAATTCCTAAAGTGAACAGGGGAGCGGATGTGGCTCAAGTAGCTGAGTGCCTGCCTCCCACATGGGAAGTCCCAGGTTCAGTTCCCGGTGCCTCCTAAAAATAAAGACAACAAGCAAACAAATGAAAAAGCCAATTCATGGGAGCCAATGTGGCTCAGTGGTTGAGTGCCGGCTTTCCACTTACAAAGTCCTGGGTTCAATCCCCAGCCAAGGTACCTCAAAAAAAAACATACTTTTTTAAACTTAATTTTTTTCCATTTGTACAGGGATACACACTGTATTAAATATGTAAGGTTTTATCTAATGGGTTTTATTACAGAAACGAAAAATGTATTCTCTAAATTAAAAAAAAAATAATAAAGTAAATAGAAAAGCTGAAGCCTAATAATACCTCATATGGAAAAGTTGGGAGGTCTGGGAGCATTATCAAGTTAATGGGCACAAAACCAAGTTTGGGATGAAGTTTACAATGTTAGAGCATATATTTATTTATACAAGGTTTTAGAAGGCAATTTGATAATATCTGCTATTTTTAAATGTTCCTATACTATGACCTAGTAATCTCCATACCTAAAAACTTATCTCACAAAAATAGTGGACAAACACACAAGGATATTTATGCAAAAACAGTCACTAAGAATTGTTTTATTAAAGGTATTTAGAAACAACCAAAAGGTCCATTAATAAAACACTGAGAACTACCCTAATTTTCCTCCTGTTGGACAGAATACAAATAGTGAATAAAGTAAGGTACATGCACTCACTGGAATATTATTTGGATTTTTTTTTAATTATTTGAGAGAATTCTTTTAATCAAGATAATTTTTTTAAAAGGTAAAATATATAAAACTACATGATTCCAAAAAGATATATACCTATACACACATACATAGGCACACACAGTAGCTCTCTGAATAAACCCAACTCACTGGATTCACTGGCATTTTTCATTCATTCTTAAACATAACATTAATTGCCCACAGTACACCATACATTTACAGCAGTAGGCAACTGTCTAGAATGCCTGCCCACTTCTACTCCTACAATGGAGTTATATGTTTACTGCTAAACCTGTTTGTCAGATATACTAATTAATATAATCAGGAAGTTTTAATTATATATTTCATAAATGATATATGAATATAAAAAGAGAGTTGTTTTCTAGGAACACCAAGTTGAAAGCTTTAGAAACATTTGATAAAGGCAAGTCATTAAATATACTGCTGTTCAATTAGATATGGGCAAGAGAAATGGAAAAGTTTGGGGGGAAAATCAGAAATATCTAGGATTCTGTAGTCTGAGGAGTTCAGAAGAAACTTTTTCTTCCTCCAATTTAAAGAACCAGAACTATGATACATTAGATGTGTGCTGATACAAGAACAATAATGCACAACTTCAACCAATGGGAACCATAGCCAAAGAAAAGCCTCAGTTCTATATCAAAAATGGTATCTGAGGCGGCGGACTTGGCCCAGTGGTTAGGGCATCCGTCTACCACAGGGGAGGTCCACGGTTCTAACCCCAAGCCTCCTTGACCCATGTGGAGCTGGCCCATGTGCAGTGCTGATGCGCGCAAGCAGTGCCGTGCCATGCAGGGGTGTCCTCCACGTAGGGGAGCCCCACACTCAAGGAGTGCGCCCTGTAAGGAGCACTGCCCAGCGCGAAACAAAGTGCAGCCTGCCCAGGAATGGTGCTGCACACACGGAGAGCTGACACAAGATGACACAACACAGAAAAACACAGATTCCCGTGTCACTGACAACAATAGAAGCAGACAAAGAAGGAGATGCAGCAAAACAGACACAGAGAACAGACAACTGGGGTGGGGGGAAGGGGAGAGAAATAAACAAATAAAATTTTAAAAAAATGGTATCTGAATATATGTTTACGTGTTTGAAGCTAAAAAATGTTTAAAATGAGGTAAAATAAACACAAACTCTAATCAAATTTTTCACCTAAGCAAATGTCAACCCCGATTGTGTTAAAACAAGAGGCTTGTACTGTATGCCTACACATACAAATACAGGAAGAAAAAGTTGAAACAAAAGGTACAAATGTTTACAGTGGTTATCTCTGGATTATGTGACTGTGAGTGATTTTTTTTTTCTTTTCTGATTTCAAGTTTTCTATAATGAACATGTATTACTTTCTATATACATGTATTTTTAAAAATTGATCAACAGAAAGGAAAGATCAACACTAGAAGTCAAATGGTTCTGTATTTGCTTGGTAGCCTTTACAGGAGGTAGTGGCCAGAATATATGTGAAAAAAAGAGGGGAGAGGACCTGGCTTGATAACAAGAGTTATCCCGATGTTTGGGATGGCCATACACCAGATTTGGCTCAATATAAAAACTTTCTACAATTAAAGCAATCTGGAAAAATAATGTTTGCTTTAAGAAATTGTAACCCCATCACTGATAGTGTTAATATAGAGACTGACAGCCATCTGTCACAGATGTTTAGAAGAGATTCCTGCATTTCTAAGATTGATGATGTATTAGTCAGGCAAAAGGGTGCTGATGCAAAATACCAGAAATCTGTTGCCTTTTATAAAGCGTATTTATTTGCGGTAGAAGCTTACAGTTACCAGGCCATAAAGTGTAAGTTACTTCCCTCACCAAAGTTTGTTACCATGTGTTCGAGTAAGATGGCTTCCTATGTCTGCAAGGGTTCAGGCTTCCTCTTCCTCTTAAGTCTCCATGGTCCTAGCTTCTTCCAATATCAGCTAAAGGCTGGGATAAGGAAAGCCTCTCTCCTGGGGCTTGTTTCTCTCCTGGCTCAGCCACTCTGCTCGCTCCACAAAGCCAGCTATGGAGCTAACAGTTCACTTTTCTTCCCAGGCCTCTGCCATGTCCAAAGGATCCTTCTGTGCTTCCTCACATATCTGCTTCTCTTGTGTCTACTTCCCGGGGCTCCAATAGCAAAACTTCAACTAACTCCTGTGCCTTGTCATTTCCTCTGTGAGTCCCCACCCAACAAGGGGGCTGGGACTCAATGTCATACTGATGTAGCCCAATCAAAGCCCTAATCATAATTTAATCAAGTAAAATTGAAACCTACAACAAACCAGTTTACAAACATAATCCAATATCTATCTCTGAAATTCATAAATTATACAAAACTGCTACAGATGGATACTTGTTATATTAACTCATTACCTTTACAATCAATAATAAAAAGTTTCTACTAATGTGGAACAGTTTCAGACGGGGCCCAGAAATAATCTGCATAACCTTTGGTTAAGAAATCAGCCTCTAAACATACATACATACACATACACACACACATACACACCCTGCCAGAAGAAAAAATTTTCCAAACTGCTGACTCCTATTTTGTACTATACTTCTATGTGCAAAATCCAGTATACTATAGGGAATCAAAAGGAAAAACAGGTGGCAGACTTGGCCCAGTGGTTAGGCCGTCCGTCTACCACATGGGAGGTCCGCGGTTCAAACCCCAGGCCTCCTTGGCCTGTGTGGAGCTGGCCCACGCGCAGTGCTGATGAGCACAAGGAGTGCCCTGCCACGCAGGGATGTCCCCTGCACAGGAGATCCCCACGAACAAGGAGTGCGCCCTGTAAGGAGAGCTGCCCAGCGCGAAAAAAAGTGCAGCCTGCCCAGGAATGGCGCCGCACACATGGAGAGTTGACGCAGCAAGATGACGTAACAAAAAGAAACACAGATTCCCGTGTCGCTGACAACAACAAAAGCAGACAAAGAAGATGCAGCAAAAAGACACAGAGAACAGACAACCAGGGAGGGGGCGGGAAGGGGAGAGGAATAAATAAATCATTTTTTTTAAAAAAAAAAGGAAAAACAACTTCTCTCAAGGAACTTCTATAATCATTATTAGCACTGTTCACCAAATGTTTCCAATTCTCTTTCCTTAGGGAACATGGTAGAACTGCACTTTCTGCCCTTGTGAAGTTAGGTATGGCCACATGACTTACTTTGGCCAATGAAATGTAAATAGCACTAGTATGTCTCCCTTCAGGATGGAATTTTTAAGAGCCAATGAGCGACCAGCCACATCCCCTTCCCCTAGCCACAGTGATCACAGAAATACATCAAGATAGAGTCCTTTCAGCCTGGGTCCCTGAGTATTTACAATGTACAGCGCACCCCCCAAAGATATAGATATATATAGTGTGAATGAATAAATTTGTTAAGGGAAGCAGATGTAGCTCAAGAGATTGAGCTCCCCGCCTACTACATGGGAGGTCCCAGGTTTGGTTCCAGTGCCTCCTAAAGACAGTCACTGATCTGTAAAACATCAAGACAGCAAGCTGACATGTTGAGATGAGGCAACCAAAGACACGAGAAAAATATAATAAGACACACAACAAAGAAGGTGACTCAAGTGATTAGGCATCTCCCTCCCACATCGAAGGTCCTAGGTTCTGTTCCTGGTGCCTCCTAAAAAGACGACCAGCACGCAACAGAAAGACACAGCAAATGCAAACAACAAGAGGGTGGGGAGAAATAAATAAATTAATCTTAAAAAAACTTTGTTAATACATTGAGATTGGAAATGGTTGCCATGTTAAAACCTACTCTATCCTGACACAGCTTCCAATCCAGTAAAGAGAATAAGATAGGTACACAAATAACTATAATTCAAATCTAAAAAAGATTTGGAGTTGTAAGAGAACATAAGGTGTTTCAGGGGCACAGAGAAGTATGTTGTGGTGAAAAGCATCATGTCTAGCGGTCACTAGAACTGTCCACGTTTATAAGTTACTAGAAACACTGGTTTATCACCTAAATAATGCCCATGTATTAAAGAAGAGCCCTTCTTATTTAATAGAGGACAAAATCAAATCCTCTATTTTTATTGTTTTATTGAACTCTAACTGAAAGAAACGTTTTTAATTCCTTTACTGAGCTTATATATGGGGAACCTTATAGTTCTGGAAATATTTTTATACAGTCACTGATCTGTAAAACACAAATGTTTCCTTCTTATTCCTCTCCATCCTTAGTTTAAGAAAATAACTTAAAAATTAACAGTTTTCTTCACATAATACCACTCCTACAGTGCATTCTTTCTAAGTTAAATCAATAGTTAACCTATCAGCTTTGCTAAGCAGAAGGCAAATCCATCCTCATCTAAAATGATCATTTCAGGGCTATCATTTCTGGCAGTGTGGCCAACCAGATACTTGAATAGATGCTCCTACTAAAAATAGGTGGAAAACCAAAATTTAAGTCTCTTAAAATGCATCCATGGGGAAGTAGATGTGGCTCAACCAGTTGGGTGCCTGTCTACCACATGGGAGGTCCCAGGTTGGGGTCCTGATGCCTCCTAAAAGAAGGCAAGTAGATACCACCCATACTGCAACAAACAGATGCCACAAGCCAGCAGATGCCACAGCCCACAGGGAGCAGATGTGGCTCAGGCCACTGGGATGCGCCTCTCATGTGGGAGGTCCTGTGTTTAGTTTCCAGTGCCTCCTGGAGAAAGCAAGCAAGCAAACAAGGAACAGAGAGACGAGAGAACCATCTGGGTAAGAGGAGGATAAATAAAAATAAATAAATCTTTTTTTAAAAAGCAGGGAATATTAAAGTAAAAACTTCAAATGAAGGTTAGCAGAGCACATAAGCTAGTACTTGTTTTTAAGATATTTGTTAAATATGCTGAATCTGAGCTTTTGTTTTCATAATATCACTTATCTCAGGGAAACTACAAGACAAAGCCCAGGATCCACAGTAAAAGGCCACTAGGAAATGCACAACATAAAACCAGGACGCCAAAGGTCTATACTCTCAATGTGTAGGGATAATCTAGAAATGAACCTCTTCACCCCCCCTCAATTGTTTGCTCCCAATTATTAGCAAATTGCAGAAAGGGTGAAGTTCCCCTGAGAATTCATAAATATCAGCCAGTTCTCTCACAAACTTGAACCTTAATTTCATACTAGGCATTTTCCTTTTTCTGTTGCCCATATATAGAAACTACCCCAAAATTTAGTGACTTAAAACCACTGTCATTTTATTATCTCTGACAGTTCTGTGGGTTTTCTGGGTCAGCTGGAGCTGTTTCTGTTGGTCTTACTTGGGGTCTCTCATACAGCTGGAGCCAAATGATGGCTGGGGCTGGAGTCATTTATTTGGCTCAACTGGGAAAGCGCTGGGTCTCTTTCCCTCTCCAAGTAATATTTCCAACATCACAGCCAGGAATCATACATGGTAGCTCAGCCTTCCAAAGACCACAAAAGCAAAAGCTGCCAAAGCTTCTTAAAGTTTAGGCCTGAAATGACTCAGTATCACTTTTGCCACATTCTCCAGATAAAAAGCAAGTCACAAATCCAGCCCAGATTCAGTGTGGGAGGAGAACCCAGAAAGTAAATACCAATGCATGGCTCAGTGGGAGCCCATCTTTGGACACTAGTTAACACAGTAGATGATTTTTAAAAAGAAACCTCAATCCAAGAATATAATTGAAAGCATTAAAGACCTGGCAGTACTCCCAAGGCACCTAAAAATGAAGACAAAACTAGCCAAAAAAATTAACACTTCAAAATGTGTGTAGGGGGAAGCTGATGTGACTCAAGTAACAGAGCCTCAGCCTACCATATGGGAGGACTTGGGTTCAATCCCTGGGGCCTCCTGGTAAAAAAAGAAGAGAAAGTGTGCCCACGTGGCGAGCCAGTGCCTGTGCGAGTGCCCAGGTGACAAGCCAATGCCCGTGCAAGTGCCTGCGTGGTTAGCAGTGCCCACAAGTGCCCATGTGGTGAGCCAGTGCCTGCACAAGTGAGTCATGCAGCAAGATGATGTCACAACAAGAGAGAAATAATGTGAGAGACAAGGTGAAGCACAGCAGAGACCAGGAACTGAGGTGGTGCAATTGACCAGGAACCTCTCTCCACATCAGAGGTCCTCAGATCAAATCCTGGTGAATCCTACAGGACAGAAAATGAGAAGACAACACAACACAGACAGCAAAAACAGCAGGGTAGAAGGGAAGGGGGATAAATAAATGAATATATATATATATTTTTAATGCACATATAGCCTAAGGGATATATGGGTATGGATTTTTTTTTAATGTGTTTTTTAAATGTGTTTAGGGAAGCAGATGTGGCTCAAGTGATAGGACCTCCGCCTACCAAATGGGAGGACCCGGGTTCGATCCCTGGAGCCCCCTGGTGAAAAAGAAGAAAAGGTGTGCCTGCGTGGAGAGCCAGTACCCGCATGGTGAGCCAACTGCCCATGCAGTGAGCCGTGCAGCAAAATGATGATGCAAGAAAAGAGAGGCGAAGGGGAGAGTTAAGGTGAAGTGCAGCAGAGACCAGGAACTGAGATGGCACAGTTCACAGGAAACCTCTCTCCACATCAGAGGTTCCCAGGATCTAGTCCTGGTGAATCTTAGAGGAGAAAGATGGGAAGAGAATACAAAAAGAGAAACAGATACAGAAGATCACACAGCGAATGGACACAGACAGCAAAAACAGTGGGGTGGGGGAGGGGTGGGGAAGAAAAAATAATATTTTTTTAACAAATGTGTTTACTGAGGGAAGCAGATGTGGTTCAAGCAGTTGGGCACCCATCTATCACATGAGAGGTCCTGGGTTCTGTTTCCGGTGCCTCCTAAAGAAGATGAGTGAGACAGCGAGCTGACATAACAGGCTGGCACAGCAAGCTGATGCAACAAGGTGATGCAGTAAGATAATGCAACCAAGGCACACAGCAAAGAAACACAATGAGAGATAAACGAACAGGGGGAGGAGGTGGCTCAGGCAATTAGGCACCTCCCTCACACATGGGAGGACCCAGATTTGGTTCCCAGTGCTTCCTAAAAAAAAAGACACAGGGAGCAGACAGTGAGTGCAAACAATGGAGGGAGGCAGGAGACAAATAAGTAAAAATAAATCTTTTTTTTTAATATGTTTATTAGGAGCAGATGTGGCTCAAGTCGTTGAGCATCCACTTTCCACATGGAAGGTCCCAGGTTCGGTTCTTGACACCTCCTGGGGGAAAAAAAAAAGCAAAACAAACAAAAAAACCAACTAAGGGAAGCCAATGTGCTTGGTGGTTGAGCACTGGCTTCACACATACAAGGTCCTGGGTTCAATCTCCAAGCCCCAGTACCTCAACCCAAAAACTACAATGTAAACGATAAACCATGTGGTATAACAGTGCTCCAAAATGTATTCATCAAATGCAATGAATGTGCCACAATGATGAAAGAGGTTGTTTAAGTGAGAGGAGTGGGAGGAGTGGGGGGTGGAAGGGTGGGGAGTGGGGCATATGGGAACCTCTTATATTTTTTAATATAATATTTTGTGTGATCTATGTATCTTTTTTTAAAAAAGACAATAAAGATTAAAAAAAAAAAAAACCAACTCAGGGAAGCCAATGTGGCTCAGTGGCTGAGCACCGGCTTCCCATATATGAGATATATGAGGTCCCAGGTTCAATCCCCAGCCCCTGGTACCACATGAAAAAAAAAAAAAGATCATACAATGAAAAGACTTCTTTCTATCCCTCTCCCCCAATTTCTCTCCCCAGAAGGAACAGCAGTTATTATCTTCTTGTATCACCTTCCATGTATGAGGAAACAATATAAAATTCCTTCCCACCCTGGCTGATTTTTTATGAATATGACAGCATACCCTACATATGGTTCTACATCTTGCTTTTTCACTTAATATATCTTGGAGATCATTTCATATCTATATTTAAGATCTTCCTCATTCATTTTAATGGCTACAGAATATTCTATCACAAGAATGTGCTATCATTTCAGAATGATGCTTTCAAAAGAAAAAAGAAGTCATGAATAGAACTCACAAAGAACTAAGTAACAGCACTGTTACTATACTATGAGAATACAGGCCCAGATGGCAAAGGGTAGGGGTTGAAATCTCACATAACCTAAAAAAAGACACCCAAGGCCAGGTCTCCAACCCTAACATTCATTCACCATTACCATATGGGTCAACCATATGGTTAGACACAAACCATTCCTTTCTACAATGGAAAATACTTCATATGCACAAAACTATGGGCCGACTAGTTTCCCAAACATTCCACTTAAGAAGTACACCAGAGAAAAACAATCATTACAGAAGAGCCAGGAAAATTCCAGGGAGAAAAACAGAATAATAAGGGGAGACTAGACCTACCACACATTAAATGGTATTATAAAGGTAAAGAAATTAAAAGTTAGGTACAAAACAAGACTAGACATATCAATGCAATGAAATAAAGAGCCCCCAAAAGAAATATGTAACAGTAGGAATTTATTAAGTCATCATTTAAAATCAGTGGGAAAATGATGGATTACTGAATAAATATTACTGGGACAACCAACGTAACAATTTAGAAAAATCAAAACTGGGTCCCTAGAAATTGTCACAAATCAGAGGAGGCAAAGGAGACATGACTACATGCAATAAGGTACCATGAAACAGAAAAAGAATATTAAGGAAATACTAGTGAAATTGAGTAAAATGTGGAGCTTAATTAATAATAATGTAATAATATTAGTTCCTTAGTTATGACAAATGCTCCATCGTAATATAAGATTTTAACAATAGAGGAAATTGGGTGATGGGATATAAGGGACCACTCTGTATTATATTTTCAACTTTTCTGTAAATCTGAAACAATTCTAATATAAAGTTTATTACAAGAAAAAACTGGGTCCCTGTCACTTCTTACACCAAAATCAATTCCAGGCAGAGCAAAGAGTTAGTATTAAAAAATATGAAAGGGGGAAGCGGACTTGGCCCAATGGATAGGGCATCCACCTACCACATGGAAGATCCGCGTTTCAAACCCCGGGCCTCCTTGACCCGTGGAGCTGGCCCATGCGCAGTGCTGATGCACTCAAGGAGTGCCCTGCCAGGCAGGGGTGTCCCTCGCGTAGGGGAGCCCCACACACAAGGAATGCGCCCTGTAAGGAGAGCCGCCCAGCACGAAAGAAAGTGCAGCCTGCCCAGGAATGGCGCCGCACACACAGAGAGCTGACACAGCGAGATGATGCAACAAAAAGAAACACAGATTCCCAGTACCACTGATAAGGATAGAAGTGGTCACAGAAGAACACACAGCAAATGGACACAGAGAGCAGGCAACTGGGGAGGCACAGGGGGGTGGGGAAGGGGAGAGAAATAAATAAAAAATAAATCTTTAAAAATATATATATATAAAAGCACCAAAAAAACCATGGGAGGAAACATTAAATATATACATTGTAACACACAGGACAAAGTATTAATCTCCTTAGGAAGCTCTACAGCAGAGTAGTTATAAACACAGGCTCTGGAAACAGACAACCTGAATTTCTATTTGGGTAATTTTAGGATAGTTACCTACCCTCTCTCTGCTTCACTTTCACTTTTTAAATGGGCACCTACCTCACTGAACTATCATGAGGACTAAATGAGCTATCCATGTAGAATACATACAGCAACACCTGGCATATCGTTAAGTTCTCAATATTACTTCACATAGAAGCATTCTTAAAATTTAATAAGAAAAAGATCAACCATCTTATAGAAAAATGAGCAAGGCCATGAACAGACAGTTCACAGGGAAAAAAGGAAACATAAATATTTAAAATAAACTCTGTCACTGTTAAAAATACATGAATTAAAATGTCATGCCATTTTTTCATTCATTCAATTGACTGAGATCCAAAATTTTGATAAATTACAATGTTAGAGAGAGTATATAGAAACAGGCACTCTACATACACTGTCGGTGGGAGTATAATTTGGAAAAAAAAAACATGCTGAAAAACAATTTGACAACATCTATTAAATTTTCAAATGCCATCCACAATGGCATAGCAATTCCACTACTCAGTACGTGTCCAAGGAGGCATGCACAAGGATGCTTACTCAGTATTACTTACAGTAGTGAAAAATTGGATAACAACGCAAAGTTTTCAACAAAGGAATGGTTAGATAAACTATGGTATAGCTAAACTATTTATAAAAATGAGTTCAGTTATATGTATCATGGCACATACTGCTGAGTAAATAACTTTTTTAAAAGACATCACATTCTGACTACTTCTTACCACCTCCACTGCCACCATTTCTTATCTGAATTACAACCATATCCTTCTAACTGCTCTCCTGCACAGCAGCCAGGGTGATCCTGCTAAAACCTAAACCAGATCATATCACTCCTCTGCTCAGAACCCTCCACTGGCTTCCCATTTCACTCAGAGAAAAAGCTAAAATCCAGTAATTGCCTAAAAACCCAAGGTATTTTGATTTCCTGTTCTCTGAGACCTCATCACCTCATTTACTCCACTCCAGTCACACTAGCCCTCTCACCTTGCCTTGATTTCACCAGACATGCTCCTAAGACTGGCCTTTGCTGTTTCCTCTGTTTGAAATACTCTTTTCCACATATATCCACCTACCACATGCACCTCCCTCAAGTTCTACCCAAATCTCATCTCAGTGAAGTTTACCCTGATGACTTTAATATTTAATAACGCAACTACCTCCCCTTCATTCATGTTCCCAATATGCACTCCTGAATCTTCCTTATCCTGCTCAATGTTTTTCTTTTTCCAAAGCAAGTATCACTTGTTAATATAATTTATTAAGTTTACTATCTTTTTCTATACCCATACCACTAAAGTATAAACTCCACAAGGGCAGGGATCTTCATCTGTTTTATTCACTGATACACCCCAAGCACTAGAAAGTACCTGGTACAGGGAAACAGACTTTGGCCCAGTGGTTAGGGCGTCCGTCTACCACATGGGAGGTCCGCGGTTCAAGCCCCGGGCCTCCTTGACCCGTGTGGAGCTGGCCCATGCGCAGTGCTGATGCGCGCAAGGAGTGCCCTGCTACACAGGGGTGTCCCCCGCGTAGGGGAGCCCCACGCGCAAGGAGTGCACCCGTAAGGAGAGCCGCCCAGCGCGAAGGAGGGAGCAGCCTGCCGAGGAATGGCACCGCCCACACTTCCCGTGCCGCTGACGACAACAGAAGCGGACAAAGAAACAAGACGCAGCAAAAAGACACAGAAAACAGACAACCGGGGGAGGGGAGGGGAATTAAATAAATAAAAATAAATCTTTAAAAAAAAAAAAAAAAAAGAAAGAAAGAAAGAAAGCACCTGGTACAGATTAGGCAGTTCAATAAATATTTAACTCCTTCCTCAGTTGAAAGAACACAGCATGAATGAATGAATGAATGAACCAACGAACGAACGAATGGCTATCTTTCTGATAAGGGAACACTGGAACAGAGACCTAAAAGAAGGAAGGGCGGGAAGGAGGAGCATCTATGTTGGAGAAAATCATTTCAGGTGGAAGAAAGAGACCGTACAAATGAGGCAGGTACATGGTTGGCATGTTCAAGACACCACAAGAAGGACAACATGAGTGGAGTGAGGACAGGTGTAGGCACTGAGACACAGAAGCAATGGGAGACCAGGTTACATAGGACAGGGTGAACGCTAGCTTATATATGAGTGAGATGGAAAGGAAGCCCCTGGAGAATTTCAAATAAAGAAGTGATATGATCTTACTTATATATTATTTAAAAATCTTTCCATAGGGAAGCAGATTTGGCTCAACTGACAGAGCATCCGCCTACCATATGGGAGGCCCAGGGTTCAAACCCAGGGCCTCCTGACCCATGTGGTGAGCTGGCCCATGCACTGTGCTGATGGATGCAAGGAATGTGGTGCCACACAGGGGTGTCCCCCACGTAGGGGAGCCCCACACGCAAGGAGTGCGCCCCCACAAAGAGAGCTGCCCCATGTGAAAAACGTGCAACCTGCCCAGGAGTGATGCTGCACACACGGAGAGGTGACGCAGCAAGATGACGCAACAAAGAGACAGAGATTCCCAGTGCCACTGACAAGAATGCAAGCAAACACAGAAGAACACACAGCCAAATGGACACAGAGAGCAGACACCGGAGGTGGGGGTGATAAATAAATAAATCTTTAAAAAAAAAATCTTTCCATAAAGAAGATGCAAGCCAGACAGATTTATATACACATGCCCTAAAACACCCAAGGAACTGTTAATTCCAATCTTAAAACTCTTTCAGGAAGTAGAAGCAAGAACACTCTATGGGGCTAGTAAAGTCTTAAAACATGCAACAACAACAACAACAAATAAAATAAATCAAGGGAAAGTACACATTATTCATTAAACAGATTTTTTATATCCTGGATAAAATACTGGCAAACCAAATTTAGAAATATATGAGAAAAACAAAAGCTAACACTTATTAATCACTGCTCTAAATGCTTTCCATGGACTAATTTAATCCTTAAAACAATCCTATGCAGTAAACACTATCATTATATCCATTTTACGAGGAAGAACCCAACACTCAGACAAGCTAGGTAATTTGCCAGTATCCACGGATAGAAAATGGGTATTCTGGATTTTAAAAATATCAATGAGATTCTGGTTTAATTGTTCTAGGAACTGAACCTAGAACAGTATTTTTTAAAGCATCCCAAGCCATTTCAACATGCAGCCAGGGTTAGGGGAAACACTGCTTTAAACCTATTAGCTGGGACACAGACTTGGCCCAGTGGTTAGGGCATCCGTCTACCACATGGGAGGTCCGCAGTTCAAACCCCAGGCCTCCTTGACCCGTGTGCAGCTGGCCCATGCACAGTGCTGATGCGCATAAGAAGTGCCGTGCCACACAGGGGTGTCCCCTGCACAGGGGATCCCCACGTGCAAGGAGTGCGCCCTGTAAGGAGAGCCATCCAGCGCGAAAGAAAGTGCAGCCAGCCCAAGAATGGCAACCCACACATGGAGAGCTGACACAGCAAGATGACGCGACAGAAAGAGACAGTATTCCCCTGCCACTGACAACAGAAGCAGACGAAGAAGAACATGCAGCAAATAGACACAGAGAACAGACAAATGGGGCGGGAGGGGGGAAGGGGAGAGAAATAAATTAAATAATAAAAAATTTAAAAATTGTAAAAAAAAAAAAAAGCCTATTAGCTAAAGCTTCCTCTCACCCTGAGATTACATGGACATAGCCAAGGCAGAAGATATTTTAGTGAGGGTTTAAATTCGAGACAAGAGTTAGGGTTTAAAAACATGATTTTTAAGATCCTTTACAGGAGGAAAATTCTGTAATTATGTGTCCCCACATTACCTTTCTAGGATTTGGGAAGGTATAAGAGCCCAGGAAATAAATCCAAGTATAGTTCATCTTTGGAGAAATCTGTCTGCCAGATTTTTTCTTTGATATGGACTTCCCAAAACAAGAATGGGGTAAAACATATTAGTAGCTTATACCATTAAAATATTTTTTCAGAAGAAACATAGCTCTATTTTACATAAAATAGTAGTATAAAGAAGGAAAGATCAAGAGGACAAACTATCATATTTTTTTTTAATTTTAAAATTCTGATGAGGTACCTTTTTTTTTCCTTTTCTTTCCTTTTTTTTTTTTTTTGGGGGGTGGGTACCAAGGCAGGATTGAAGCCCAAACCTCATATGTGGGAAGCCAGCACTCAATCGCTGAGCCCTAAACTAATATTTTTAACAGTGTAGCTAGAAAAGTGTTACTGGGCTGTCCCAACACAAAGCTTCCTTCCTGCTCCACCTCTGTTAAACAGAGACCAAGTAACTAGATGATCTCAGCACTACTCTCTGCCATGCCCTGCTACTGACACGGGGCTATGGCTCTCTGTGATCAGGAACTGCTGCTGCAGTCAGCAAGGAGAGCCAAAACAACAAATGATACCCTGCAACACCTAGGGGATAGGAGAAAATATAGGCTGTGCTGGCAACACCAGCAGGCTCCAGGAGGCTGTCCTCCAGCCCACCGCCCTATCCATTTCCTCTTCACAGGGAGCAGAATGCACATGCACAGTCCACCAAAGCAAGGGTAGCAGCTACTGCTAACAATCCTTCTCTCTGGCCCTGCAGAATTTGAGCTCCTCAGCCTTCAAGGACTTAAAACTGCTGTAATTCCATCTCTTCCCAAAACTACTTCGTATTTTAGCATCGATTTTAAAGTTTTTTCCCAAGGGTGGTATACCTAGGAAAAACTAGTAAGACGGATAAACAAAATTAAAGATTAAGTCAGTACCGATGGACTTGGTAGCTGGCAAGCCAACTATGTGTACTCATTCCAAGAAATGAGAGTTGATCTAAGTAGTCTCCCTGCCAAGAGGATGTTAGAGGTCCAGGCACATAAGACTTCTGATCACTCCTGCCTATGTGTCTCCCATCTCAAACCTTTGCTCCTACTGTTTAGTCTACCAGGAATGCTTTCTCCTACATCCCTTTCTGAAGTACGTCAACCATTCTTTTAATGTGCTCAAACCTCACTTCTTCTAAGATGTCTTCTCAGATCCCACCTTGCTCCTGTTTCAACTTCATTTATACTGCTGTTATAATATAGCATTCTTCATACTTTGCCCTTTTTAGGTAGCCTTGTACCTGTCTCCAACCAGAAATCAGGCCCTGGTAGACAATGATGGCTTTTCAAAGAGCTTTGTATATGACTTTTAGTATCTCAAAGCAGATCTCTAGGCAATGTTTGTTAAACAACTGAATTCAAGTGGCATTTAGAAGCTGTTCCATTAGTCTGGCTCACATTAGCTACTAGATAAAAAGTGGTGTTCTTTCTTCCTCTTTAGTATCTTCTCTTGAAGCTTGCTTTGGATATTAACTCTTTAAAAGAATTTTAAGGGAAGTGGATGTGGCTCAAGTGATTGAGCTCCTGCCTACCACACAGGAGGTCCCAGGTTTGTCGTCTGGTGCCTCCTAAAGAAGACAAGCAAGATAGCGAGCTGACACAATAGGCAGACACAGCAAGCTGGCGCAACAAGAAGATGCAACAAGAGACATGAGGAAAACACTGTAAGAGACACAACAAGCAGGGAGTGGCGGCAGCTCAGGCAATTAGGTATCTTCCTTCCACATCAGAGGTCCCAGGTTCAGTTACCAGTGCCTCCTGAAAAGAAGGCCAGCACACAACAAGCAGACACAGTAAATGAAAACGACAAGGGGCTGGGGAGAAATAAATAAAATAAATCTTTAAGAACTTTAACTCTTTTCCTTGACATATATCATAAAATCTATCCTTTTGAAATGTACAGTTCAGCAGTGTTCAGTATATTCAAAAAGTTGTACAACCATCACCTCTAACTCCAGAATATTTTCATCACCCCAAAAAGAAATCCCATACCCATTAGCAGTCACTCTTCATTCTCCTCTTTCCCCTAGGAACCACAAATCTACTCTGTATCTGTTATATATTATTTTTAAAAGGCTTACAGTACTCAACTGGTTTTTTATACCTGAAAGCTATTATTTCTCCTCAAAAAAAGTTTTCTCTTATTTTACTATAACTCAATAGGAAAATATGGTTTAACACAGAAACTTATGAAAGTTACCATTTCAGGATCCAAAACAAAAACCCTCACCAGGAAAATTATCTTATATGTTCTATTTTCCTCAATTTGAGGGCAGTCTAAAATACAGAAGTCTTTTTAAGTTTTGTTTGTTTTGTTAAGCTTTTTATTGAAGAAATACAATATACAGAAAGGTGCACATATCATAAGGGTACAGCTTGATAAGTTTGAAACAATACCCAGATCAAGAAACAGAATAGGGAAACGGACTTGGCCCAGTGGTTAGGGTATCCGTCTACCACATGGAAGGTCCGCGGTTCAAACCCCGGGCCTCCTTGACCCGTGTGGAGCTGGCCCACGCGCAGTGCTGATGCTCGCAAGGAGTGCCCTGCCACGCAGGGGTGTCCCCCGCGTAGGGGAGCCCCACGCGCAAGGAGTGCGCCCTGTAAGGAAAGCCGCCCAGCGCGAAAGAAATTGCAGCCTGCCCAAGAATGGCGCCGCCCACACTTCCCGTGCCACAGACGACAACAGAAGCGGACAAAGAAACAAGACACAGCAAACAGACACAGAGAACAGACAACCGGCGGAGGGGGGGGGTAAATAAATAAATCTTAAAAAAAGAAACAGAATAACCCTCACAACCCCTTTTCTAGTTACTACGCACTCCCCACCCCACCAAAGGGTAACAATTATCTTGACTTCTAACAGCTTAGATTAGTTTTACCTGATTTTAAACCTTTATAAATTGAAGCACAGGGTATGAATTACATAAAACTTTTACATTCAAATTCTAGCCTTGTAATACTCACCGTAATCTTCTTGTACAAAGCCATGACATTATCATCATCAAATGGCAGAAATCCACACATAAGGACATATAAGAGTATGCCCATGCTCCAAACATCTGCCTGAGAGGGAGGGAAAAAAATTATTCAAAAAAATCTTTAGAACATATTTCGGAATAGCATGACACCTAAATGGAATCAGAGACTCTTCACAGAGCTGAAAAAGTGCTCAGAGATCACACAAGTCAACCTGCTTATTCTTCAGACAGGGAACGTGAGAGAAGGTCAGTTCCAAAGTCTCCCAGTCACTGGCAGGACCACCCAGGTAGGGTGTGCTGACTCCCTGCTCAGTGTATTCTCTAACACTTGGCTGCTTAATAGGAAATAAAGTAATTTCCAGTCAGCTGGTCTGGATTGTGCGGTAATAAGATGAGGCCAGGTCTCTGATTCTGAAGGAAAATTCTACAATGCCACTGAGGGTTTAGATTACATGAAGGTTATGTAAACAGGCATGAGAATGTCAAAACAAGTCTTAAAATTTACTACTGAAAATCTGCAAATAGGACTAAGCTGCACTATAAAATCCTCGCTATGTAAAGAAACCTTAATAAAGTTCAGTGATTGAATTTTCAAATTTAGAGGCTAGGAATTAGCCTGCGAGTACAAATCTCAAAATTCCAAAAAGGAGCTTAACCTTTATATAGGATTTCTATGTATCCAACGACTCCTAAGCAGTCACTAGTTATTTAAGCAGTATTTGGCCTTAGGCAATAATGATACCAACATTAACTGAGAAGTCACAGCTTGCACCATTTGAGCCTTAGAAAAATCTGAAGAAGAAAGAAAGGCAGCATTAAAAAAAAAAAGGAAACAGAATTAAAATAACTTGAACAACATCACATATCTGTCTAATACCTATACTAGGTTACACAAGTCTAACTCCTAATCCTGTATACCAAATCACATCAAACTTCTAGAACAATTAAACCATTTTTTTTCAAGCAAACACCTATTTTTTCTCCCAAGTTGCAGGAGGTCAGAAATTAACCATTTATGCCTCAAAGATGTCAAATACTCAATTTATAAATTGAGCCATGATGACATAGCACTCAAAGAAAAAAAAGGTGCACAGGAAAGTGTAAGCTAACTAAGTTTAATCAAATACACAAGAGGTTAACAGATTATACCTAGGGTTGAACTGAAAGTTGAAAAAAATGATAGTAACACAACCATAGAAATCTATCAAAGCCTCACCAAAACAACTTCATTTAAAACTATATAACACCATGAATCCTGTTGGGAATGATGACTGTGGCTAATAGTGCAAATATAAGAATGTTCTTTCATGAACTGTAACAAATGTATGTCACTATTACAAGGTGTTAATAAAAGGGTGATATGTGGGGAAAAAATACACTTAATGTAAACTCTGGACTACAGATTACAGTAGTGTTTTAGTACCCTTTCATCAACTGTAACAATGGTACCACACCAATCCTAAGTGTCAACAATGGGGGCGGGTATAAGGGTACAGGGTTTTTCTTTTTGGAGTAATGAAAATGTTCTAAAATTGATCGTGGTAATGAATGTACAATTCTATGATTATACTGAGACCAAGTGATTGTACAAATTGGATGGACTGTATGGTATGTGAATATATCTCAGCAAAAATCGTAAACAAAACAAAACACCATTTGGATTGAGTATAAGAATAAATTAAACAATTAAAATCATAAACCAAAGCAAATTCAAGTAAATCAATAAGTTACCAACTACCAAATAAGGAAAAAATAACGGGTAGGGGAAGGAAAGGAATTGAAACCATTTCCTATGAGAAATTACTTAAGGAATTATAGAGATTTACCATGGAACTTGTCCTTAGAGCATAATCTGGACCATGACTATGCCAATCACCTAGAACGCTTATTTTAAAAGGAAGATTCTTAAAGCCCCCCTTGGAAAACAAAATCAAAATCTCTTGAGGGAACAGCCTTGAACTCTGCATGTTTTTTTAAAGCAATTTTATTTAGATTTATTCACACATCATATATCCATTCAAAGTATACATTCAATGACGTTTAGTATAATCACAGAGTTGTGCATTCATCACCACCGTCAGTTTTAGAACATTTTCATTACTCCAACAGAAAAAGCCCCAAACCCATTAGCAGTCACCTCTCAATCCCTCTATCCTTCTCCAGCCCTGTATTACTCTGCATCTTTTAACAAGTGCCCAGATGATTCTTTGGTACACTGTCCTAGAGGGATGGAAAGTCAAACTAAAATGGATAAGAAAACAACTTAAGATCCCACAGGAAAAGTCCAGATACAGTCAAACCAGCAGGGCCCCACTGACAGCCCTCTAGGAATCTCATGAACATTAGGCCTATGATCATTACTCCTTCTGGGAGGCTGCATAGAGCAGTGGAAAGAGTATAGGTTTGAGGTAGAGCCTCAGTTCAAATCTGGACCTGTAGTTATCAGTTAATTTCTGAGCCTCCATTTTCATCATCTTCCTTATCTCATAAAAAATGGGACAATAGTATTTACTTTACAGAACTTTAATGAGGTTTAAAGGAAAATTCTAAAAAAAAGTCTAGCATGATTCCTGCACTATGATAAGTGCTCAGTAAAAGTTTGTTCCAGGGTAGTGGACATGGCTCAACTGATAGAGCGTCTGCCTACCATATGGAGGATCCAAGGTTCGATCCCTAGGGCCTCCTGACCCATGTAATGAGCTGGCCCACCCACAGTGCTACTGTGCACAAGGAGTGCCGTGCCACACAAGCACCCCCGCATAGGGGTGTCCCATGCACAAGGAGTGCATCCCACAAGGAGAGCCGCCCCACATGAAAGAAGTACAGCTTGCCCAGGAGTGGCACCGCAGAAACGGAGAGCTGACACAGCAAGATAACGCAACAAAAAAGAGAAGCAGTTTCCTGGTGCCACCTTGCATCTGCAGGCGGATGCAGAAAAATACACAGCAAATGGACACAGAGAGCAGACAATGGCGGGGAAGGGGAGAGAAATAAATAAAATAAATCTTAAAAAAAAAGTTTGTTCCCTTTTCTCCTGCTATGATGCACTCACTGAGAAGGTCACACCATCACTTCTGTGGTGCCAAAAATGTATAACATGAATCTAATCATAAGGAAGCATCAGATAAATACAAACTGAGGGGCATTCTATAAAATAATTGGCTCCCTCGATGTCTAGGTCAAGGAAGGCTAAGAAATCTTCCTGATTAAATAAGACTAAAGAACTAAATGCAATGCTTGATCTTAAATGAATCCTGGACTGAGGGTAAATAATTTTAAAGGGTATTATTGGTATAATTAATACCATTTGAATATAGTCTGTGGATTAGATAATAAAATGTATCAATGTTAAATTTCCTGATTTTGATAAATGAAATGTGGTTATAAAAGAGAAGGTACTTGCTTTTAGGAAATACACACTGAAATATTTAGTAATAAAGGGATAGTTGACTGAATCTTACTCTGAAATATTTTTTTTAAAACGTGTGTATATAAAAATACATATACAGAGAGAGAGAAAGGTAAAGCAAATAGGGCAAAATGTAAACCACAATTGTGAATCTGAGTAAAAGATATACAGAGGAAGTTCCTCATTCCATTTTTGCTATTTTTCTGTAAGTTTGAAATTAAAATGCAAAGTCATCAAAAACAAGTTGGGGCAGCGGACTTGGCCCAGTGGTTACGGCATCCGTCTGCCACATGGGAGGTCTGCGGTTCAAACCCTGGGCCTCCTTGACCCGTGTGGAGTTGACCCACGCACAGTGCTGATGCGTGCAAGGAGTGCCGTGCCACGCAGGGGTGTCCTCCGCGTAGGGGAGCCCCACGCGCAAGGAGTGGGCCCCATAAGGAGAGCCGTCCAGCACGGAAGAAAGTGCAGCCTGCCCAGGAATAGTGCCGCCCACACGGAGAGCTGACACAAGATGACACAACCAAAAGAAACACAGATTCCTGTGCCGCTGACAACAACAGAAGCGGACAAAGAAGACGCAGCAATTAGACACAGAGAACAGACAACCGGGTGGGGGAGGAAGGGGAGAGAAATAAATAAATAAATAAATCTTAAAATTAAAAAAAACAAGTTGGGGAGCAGATATAGTTCAATGGTTGAGTGTCTGCTTTCCATGTATGAGGTCCTGGACCCAGGACCAGTACCGTGGTATTTCCCAACATTTCTTCCAAATATTAGGTTCAAAAGATGCTCTATATGAAAAGTGGATTCCATAGTCTAATTAAATTGCAACCAGCTGCCTATCTGTGATGGTCCTCCCACAAAGGATAATATTGTACAATAGCATATTAGAGCCTTAGAGGTTCCTATACAACCCAGTAATTGCCAAGCTTTTGGCTAC
The DNA here is from genome assembly GCF_030445035.2 of Dasypus novemcinctus. Lineage (NCBI taxonomy): Eukaryota > Metazoa > Chordata > Mammalia > Cingulata > Dasypodidae > Dasypus > Dasypus novemcinctus. The sequence goes on along the minus strand of NC_080680.1, from coordinate 81,595,819 downwards.
TAAACCTTTTTTTTTTTAAAAACCTTTTTTTATCTTATGATATATGCATCCAGCAAAATTAGGACTCCAAAGAATGGGAGAAGTTGACAGCCTGAGGTTACAAATGGTGAAGCATGCAAAGCCCAGGCCTTCTGAGCCTGGGCCTCCAACACAGGACTGCTTATGGATGTCAGCTACAATGGACAGGTTTTCTCTGTGCTAACCAGCATCTCTGAAACCTGAGCCTGCAACACCAGGCCTGTGCTCTACCTAGCTGGAATAAACTGTGGCACTGTTCTTTAGCATAAAAGCAACCACAAAAAGGACATGAAAAATATATCCCTGCTTCATAAGTATACCAGGTTTTATTATATTTACTGGAAATTACTCCATTTATTAGTTAATACACCTCATCTCCAAATAAACTGAACTCTGATTAACAGGCTATTTCTATTTCATCATTATATCCCCAATGTACAGCACCTGGGTCACTCTGATCACCAATAAATGTATGTTAAATATATATTGAACTAATTGATGAGTAATCACCTCTGATCCAAGATATGATTTTCCTTGTATTAATTCGGGGGCTGCATAAGCAAGACTCCCACAGCATGTCTGTAGATGGTAATCCTTGTTACCCTGAAAATAAGATAAAAATGAAACACTTATTAATTACAACGCTTAAAAGCATTAAACCTTGATAAACATTCTTTGAGCATAAGCAAAGAGAAGTCAGATGAAGAACTACCCCAAATAATAAGGGACTTCTGCAGCCAACCCAATACTCTGTGCAAACATGCATGCATGCATGTATTGTCTCCTCTTTTTGGATTTCCAATACCACTACAACCTGGCATGAACAAAGCCTTTTTCCCCTTAGCTCATTCTAGCCAGGTTCACCTTTCCCTAGAAATCCAGTCACATAATAAACAGCTTAGCAAACATCCAAGCACCCATGTCTTCCCCCACGAGGTCCACCCCAAGTACTCGAGGGAAAAATGGTTTACTTCTTTACAGGACCCTATTCCTAATACCAAATCTTTACAAACAAAGAAGAGTTTCTTTTTCCTCAAAGGGAAGAAAGCAATTTGGTACACAGAACAGCACCTTGGCAGTTTGCTTTCTAGATTCATTTTTCAGGCAAATCACCACCTTAATTTCTAGATCTGTTAACACGAGGAGTTTGCGCATCCTCCTCTGCTCTCCCACAGAAATATGGAGATGTAATGAAAACGATACTACAGCCCAACACCTGTGTAGACTTCTACAGCTGGCAAAAAACCTGTGAAATTGTGAGATTTAATTTACATTTGAAAGTACACGCTCAGAAGTGAGAACCTCAGGAGAAGGCTTAAGCTGATCCTCTCCCAGCCAGCCCACACTATTTTAGATAGGGTTTGGGTAGGTCAAATATGTGGCAGCCATAAATAAAGGCTAGTGGAGACCATCACAACCATTTTCCACTGCCTCCTATGGAAAACAAGTCTTAAGTCAGTTTATCTGTTCAAAATATGCTTTATTTTGAAATGTCTGCCAATCAAAAATCTAACCTAGCATTTGGTTCTGGGACACAAGCTTTACTGCTAATCTCTGAACAGCCAAGGGAGGGGAAAGAGAATCAGAAAGAGTCATGCAGCCAAAGGGCAAAATCTGCTTCCCTCTGCACCAAGCCGGTTCTAATTGGGGCAGAAAATAATCATGGGACCGTAAGGGGCTGAGACAACTCTGTAATTTCAACATTCTTAATGAGTGTAGACAGCTCATTTTAGAGACTGTATCATTTGAGAACTCAGGAGAAAACCTCCAACAGGCAACCACACAAGAGCTCTGCCATTGACAGCAGAGTTGGAAAGTTCAGTGTCACCTCAAAAAGAAGTTATACTGAGGAAGCAACTCTGGCTCAATTGATTGGGCTCCCATCCACCATATGGGAGGCCGTGGGTTTGCGTCCCAGGGCCTCCTTGCAAAGGCAAGCTGGCCCACACCCACGGAGAGCTGGCACAGCAAGATGACGCAACAAAGGGAGACAAGCAGACACAGAAGAATGCGCAGCAAATGGACACAGAGCAGACAGCAAGCAAGTTGCAAGGGGAGGGGGAATAAATAAATAAATTTTTTTTTTGAAAGTTATGCTGGACAACACCTGTATTTAACCATGGATTGCAAATTAAGGAAATACCTAATAGAATAAATGTAAAGTACATATGTACTTTTTCCTTTAATTGTTTGGTAAGGAAAAGAGGTTGTCCCTCAAAATGGAACTTTAATTACATTGTAAATTACATAATCATTTGGATAACGAAACTCAAAACTCATATCTAAATGAACAAAAGCATCATCTAGTGGCAACAGACTCAAACTGCTAGTACAAGGTCAATTCAGCATTCCTGCTGTGATGGCCTCCTGTCACTGCAAATGCCTCCAAGAGCATACTCATAGGATTTTCAGCTGAACCAACCATGGACCCAGAGTAGCAATTCTCAATCTTGGCTGCAGATTAAAATCAGGTAGTTACTTACTGATATCAGGGATGAAATTTAACATTCTTCTCAACAGAAACAACGGGGCTCAATAAAGAGTAAGTGGAAGGCAGTGCAAGAAAACACACAAGAGGTACTTTCACAAAGGAAATAGATGCATTTTTATTTCTGCACTTACCTTGGGTTTTGCACAGAGACCAAAGTCAATCAGCTTTAAATTATGATATTCATCAAACAACAAATTTTCCTGAGAAAACAGAAATTTTGAGCATCGTATACTGACCTTATATCATAATTCCCACCTCTAGTCAATTCTAAAAAGGATTCAAGCTTGTTTAAACTAAAAGACCTGGGTACAATACAGTGAAAACCATTAAAATAAAAGTGAAAAGACAAATTTAGAACTGGGAAAAGGAGGAATGTTGGTAACTATTACAGCTTTCCCATAAGACATATTAGCATAAGCCATTTCTCCCTGGGGCTCTGAGGTTCAATTACAAAGCAAACACAGTTTGTGCCAAAGGCAAGTTTAAACCATAACAGTGGGCTCAAATCAAAGGGTTGACTGTAAACAGAGGAAAAATGTAGTGACACTGCCATATCTTATCAAAACAATTCTAGGTCCTTGACCTTTGTCCCAAGTAACATTTAAATCCATATTCATCATCATCCATATCAGTCAGAACTTGCAAACTTAAAGAGTATTCACATTTTTATTCTGTCCTTAAAAGGTAGTCTGTCCATTCCACGGATCTGGTGCTTTCTGAAGCATCGTGGAATTAAAGATAGAGGAAAACAGGTTAGGAAAAGAGCACAGAATAGGAGATACTCAAGGACTCAATACTCTGAAAGAAAACACTCAGTATTTTTTCCTAGGGACAAAAATCTTGAAGTTTCTATTCCACAACTGATTACAAAGACATTTATACTATCACACACAATTGACAAAGAGAATGTTAATAATCATTTCATTTAAAAAACCTACCAGGGAAGAAAATTTTTTAAATTAAAAAATTAAATAAATAAATAAATGGATGAATGAATAGAAGAAGAAGAAGAAGAAGAAGAAGAAGAAGAAGAAGAAGAAGAAGAAGAAGAAGAAGAAGAAGAAGAAGAAGAAGAAGAAAGCCTACCAAAAGACTAAAGTAAAGGGGGATAAAGAAAAGAAATATAATATATTCAGAGTAGAACAAAGAGAGGAGCAAAGTTAAGATAGATTCCTAAATAGAACATTTAGAAACTTAGAAATAAGAACATTTGGGAACTTACAAATAACAGGTAAATGAAGTTGAACTCTCAGGTAAGCAACTAACGGTGGCGCAGACACTTACTGGTTTGAGGTCTCTGTGAGCATAGCCCTGGCTGTGCACATAAGCAACCGCAGATACTATCTGTCGGAAGACAACTCGGGTCTCCTCCTCCGATAGACGATCTTGGGAAATTATATAATCAAAGAGCTCTCCTCCAGGGCAATACTTCAACAGCAAAAGAGCCATAGACATATTGTTACTACTTATAAAAAGGTCTTCAGAGGAATTTAAAATAAAAAATTATACTTAACTCAGATATTATTAAACTTTACAGACAAAGGAAATAAATGAGACAAATTCAAAAATAAACTTCCATGACCAAACACACCAACAATTTTTGCAGGAATGAGAACAATAGTTCTTGGTCTCCATAGTTTTATTGCCAGTAAGTAGAATTAGAACCAATTACCAATTGTGATTTTTTTCCCCCAACTGTGATTTTTTTGGCTCACTCAGGGTTTTATATTTTTATTGCAAAGTACTAAAATCCATTCTCAATGTATCCAAGTTTAGTGCAGTTATCTAAAATAAAAGATCCAGCAGCAATTATTGTTTTTCCACCCATACACCAGTGGTTTACAATCTCTATCTAGAGGAGCCCAGTTCTACAGAGGAACCTCATAGGCTGCAGGAGGAGAAGTGTCAGAGCACACCACTCTTGGCTTTCTATCCCCTTCTCTCTAGGGCAGTTCTACTTCTCTGAAAACTGGGTTTCCATTTAAGATTTCATTTCATTTTAACGATATCTATTAATATTGCAGATAGCCTTTGACTTCATTGTTCCACATTAGGAAAGGTTCTTACAGATACACTTCCTCATGTTAAAAAATGATGCATATTCAAGATTATTCACTGCTGCAGCACTGTTTTAAAGAGCAAAAGATTGGAAATAACCCAAATGCTCAGACTAAATAAAGTATGGCACAACTATAAAATGGAATTCTGTGCAGTCATTGAAAAAAAAAAAAGAGGATGCTTTTTATGAACTGGTATGGGATATGGAACAATCTGCAGTATCAAGTGAAAAAAGCAAAGTACAAAGAGTACATATTGACATAGATGAATTGCAAAAGCATTATGTTGAGCAAAAGAAGCCAGATACAAAAGGGTACAAACAGGACAGCAGAAGTAGCTCAAGTGATTGAGCACCTGTTTTCCACGTATGAGGTCCTGGGTTTGATCTCTGGTACCTCCTAAAGGATACAAAAAAAAACAAACAAACGAAAAAACCATCATTGGGGAGCAGAGAGATGTAGGTCAGTGGCTGAGAGTATGCTTCCCACGTACAAGGCCCTGGGTTCAATCCCCAGTACCTCCTAAAAAAATTAAAAGGGTAGGGACTGTATGATTCTATTGATATTAAGTTCTAGAACAGGTAAAATTGATCTACGTGGATGGCTGTTGGAAAGGGCAATGGGTGGGTTAGGCTATAGGCATTAACTTCAAAAGGGTAAGAGAAACATTCCGTGAATGTGGACATGCTCTATACCTTAACTGGGATGGTGAATACATGGATATATATTTGTCAAACTGTATACCTAATACGTGCATTTTATTATATATAAATTATACCTCAACAAATAGTAAGTGGGGGAAAAAAACAAGGTATAGAATAATATTACAGTATGTGACCATTTGTGTGATTGAAACCAATAAGCTTTACAAACACGCACACCCATGTTTGCACAACTATATATCTACATATGGAGACACAAGATATATAACAGTAATTGACTCACTGAGGAATTGACTCAGGAGAAGGAAAATAGGTGACTGGGATACAGAGGAAAGAGGGCTTAATTTTGTATTTTGCATTTTGTCTCTAGACTCATGATTACTTCTTTTAATTTTTAACTTTTTTAATTTATTGAAGTATATCACTCATAAATAAACATACATAAACAATAAGTGTATAATAGTTGTGAGCTTACAAAACAGACATATATAACATCATACAGGACTCTCATAACTCACCCTACCACCAGTAACTTGCATTGTTAAACCTTTTTAACTAATGATTAAAGAGCATTGTCAAAATATTACTACTAACCAAAGTATTTTTCCAACCAACCCTATTATTACTATCTTTACATCATTTATATATGAACATATGTAAACAATTAAGTGTATGGTAAAAGTTATGAACTTACAAAGCAAACATGCATAACATCATACAGGGATTCCCATACATCAACCCTCCACCAACACCTTGCATTGTCGTGAGGCAAATTATGAAAGAATATTGTCAAAATCTTACTACTAATCATAGTCCTTATCTTACATTTGGGGTGTTTCCCCCCCCCCCCCCAACCCACCCTATTATTATTTTTTAAATATATTTTTTATGACATAAGTTGTAAACTTATAAAACAATCATGCACATGTGCAGAATTCCCAAACAACACCCTTCCATCAGCACACCACATTGTGGTGGAATATTTGCTACAGATAGGATAATATCATCTGTTACCATGTCCATAGTGGATCACATTTTCCATACTGCCTCATTATAAACACAGTTAATCGTTCACATAGATGGAAGAATATTATATTATTACTGCTAACCACAGTCCATAGGTCACTCCAGCTGCATTTTTCTCATGCCTCTCCACATTCCCAACACCCTGCAGTAGTGATATAGATTTACTCTAGCTCACAAAGGACACTCTTGCACCTGTACCATCAACCACCATTCTCATCCACCTCTTGGTTTACTCTGCAATTCAGTTCCTATATTATTCTCTAGCATTCTGTCAGTTGACATTTACATATCTAGACTACCATTTTCAGCCATATCCCCATTTATAAACTACCTGTCACTCACTATGTGTTACCATCCACTCTGTACTTTCCACTTTTACAGTAAAGTTAATTAAAACTTCTACATACATTAAATATCAGTAGTCCATCTCAGTGCTCCTCTTATCTCCTTTAAGAATCCACTACCTACCACCAGGTCTTGAAGATATTTTCCTATAATTTCTTCTGGAAGTTTTATGGTTCTTGCCTTTATTTTTAAGTATTTGATCCATTTTGAGTGGATTTTTTGATAAGGTATGAGACAGAGGTCCTCTTTCCTTCTTTTGGCTATGGATATCCAATTCTTTCAACGCCATCTGTTGAATGGACTGTTCTGCCCAAGCTATGTGGGTTTGATAGACTAGTCAAAAATCACTTGACCACACATGTGAGAGTCTGTTTCTGAACCACAAATTTGGTTCCATTGGTCTATATGTCTGTCTTTATGCCAGTACCATGCTGTTTTTACCACTATAGCTAGGTAATATGATTTAAATTCTGGAGATAAGGGTCACTTTTCCTTTCTATGATGTTTCTGGCTATTCAGAAACCCTTACCCTTCCAAATAAATTTGATGATCGTGTTTTCAATTTTTTTCTTTAATACTGGAGGAATTTTTATCAGGATTGCATTGAATCTGTTTATCGATTTGAGTAGAATTGCAATCTTAATGATATTTACTCTTCCAATCCATAAGCATGGAATGTTCTTCCAGTTATTTAGGTCTTTTTTTAATAAAGATTCATTTTTTTCATTTATTTCTCTCCCCTTCCCCTCCCCCCCCCCCCCAGTTGTCTGCTCTCTGTGTCCATTTGCTGTGTCTTCTGTGTCCACTTGTATACTTGTCAATGACACAGGGAATCTGTGTCTCTTTTTGCTACGTCATCTTGCTGCGTCAGCTCTCCGTGTATGCAGCACCACTCCGGGGCAGGCTATGCTTTTCTCTCATGGGGTGGCTCTCCCTATGGGGTGCAAGCCTTGCATGTGGGGCTCCCCTATGCAGGGGACACCCCTGAGTGGCACAGCACTCCTTGCGCACACCAGCACTTGCGTGGGCTACCTCACCACATGGTTCAGGAGACCCTGGGTTTGAAACCTGGACCTCCCATGTGGTAGATGGATACTCGATCAGTTGAGCAAAATCCACTTCCCTTGATTTCTTTTAACACTGAGTCGCAGTTTACTGAATATAAGAGCTTTACATCCTTGGTTAAGTTTATTCCTGACTATTTGAGTTTTATCTATCATATTTTATTTTCACTACACTTTTGACATTTTTACTGCCACTGACATAATCTTCATTTCTAGACTCTCTTCCAGGCCTCTCTCTCATCTTTTCTTTTCAGGCTCTAGCACACCCTTTAGTATTTCCTGAAAATCTGGTCTCTTGCTTAGAAATTCTCTCAGTTTCTGTTTATCTGTGAATATTCTAATACTACCCTCTTTTTTGAAAGACAGTCTCGCTGGATATAAGATTCTTGGCTGGAAGTTTTTCTCTTGTAGTCTCTTAAATATATCAGACCACTGTCTTCTTGCCTCCATGATTACTGATGAGAAAGCAGCACTTAATCTCATTGGGTATCCCTTACATGCATTGATTTTCTCTTGCTGTTCTCAGAATTCTCTCTTTACCTTTGGCATTTGACATTCCAATGAGTATGTGTCTCAGAGATTGGTTCATTCAGATTTATTCAGATGGGAGTACTTCTCGGATATGGATATCTACGTCCTTCAATAGGGCTGGGAAATTTTCTACTATTATTTCTTCAAATATTCTTTCTGCCCCTTTCCCCTTCTCTTCTCCTTTTGGGACTCCCATGACATGTATGTTTGCACACCTTCTGTTGTCATTTAGTTTCCTGAGACTTGTTCCACTTTTTCCATTCTTTCCTTTATCTGGTCTTTTGAATGTTCACTTTCAGAGGCCATTTCTCCAAGCTCACAAATCCTCTCTTCTGCCTCCTCAAATCTTCTATTATGATTCCAGTGTTTTTAAATTTCCTTTATTGCACCTTTCATTCCCATAAGATCTGCTATTTTTCTATGTATGCTTTCAAATTCTTCTTTGTTCTCAACCAATTGTCTTCTTACGATCCTTAAACTCCTTAACCATCTCATTGAATTTACTAAGGAGCTTTGTTTGAATATCTATAATTAGTTGTCTCAATTCCTTTATGTCATATGGAGGCTTATCTTGTTCCTTTAACTGGGCCATAGCTTCCGGTTTCTTGGTGTGAATTCTAATTTTTTGTTGGTGTCTTCACATCTGGATTACTAGAGTATTTATTTTAGGTGCAGTTCTTCTCTTTAGTTTAGAGCTTCCTGCCTTTTCTCCCTTGCCAGTTATGTAGTAGGAGCCAAGGTTGTAATTTGTGCTACAATCTATAGAGGCTCAAGCTGCCCTCATTGCACCAGGGACCAATGAAGTATCTCCCAGATTTCTCCTTTGTCAGGGGTAGGGACAGAGTCACAGCCGTGTGGAATAATTCAAATCGTGCAGGCCTAGACTGTAGTTGCCCAGAGAGACTGATGAAGCTTCACACCCCTTTCTCCCCTGCCAGGGGCGGGGATGGAGCCACAGTTGGGGGCAGCAATCTGTGCATTGCAGGGCCAAGATGACCGCAGTCACTCCAGTACACTTCCGATTTTCAGTCTGTGGCAGCCAAATGTACCTGCAGTTACCTGGATAGGATGGTGCAGGAACCGCCAACCTCCTTCCTGCCAGAGGTGGGGCTGAACCTAGTCTAGAGCTGTGTGAAAAGAAACCGGTTCCGACTATCACTGTGTTTTTCTGCCACCCAACTTCGCCTCAGGCTGGGGCAGAGTCAAAATGGCAGCCACCAGCCTCCTTCGACTGGGACAGATTCATACCACAGCTGTTCCCAGGGTTATATCTTAGCCAGCCAAGTCTACCAATCAGTAGACTTCAGTGCCACCTATCTCCTCCTGACATTTTTAGAAAACGGAGCTTCCAATTCCAGTCACAGAATAGCTCCTGGGGCAGTTCATGCCGCCAGAGTAGGATAATCACTGGCCTCCACGGCTTGGACGGTAATTTCCCAAAGAGGCTGGTGCAGGTCCCCACAGTCTCCTCCCGGCTAGAGGTGGCACTGGGGCCTAGGCTAGAGCTACAATATGATCTGGATGGAAAGAAGCTGGTCCCTACCAGCACTGTGATTCTCAGTCCACCCCACTTCCCCTCATGCCAGGCGCAGAGCTAAGATGGCAGTTCCCAGCTTCTTTCTGACTTGGCCAGGCTCAATCTTTAGCTGTTCTCAGGATTATACTTTAGCCCGCTGAATTTACTCATCAGTAGCTGAAATTGGTGGCCAACCGTCTCTTCCTCCCCCCGTTTTTAGGGAGTGGAGCTTTCAATTCCAGTCGCAGAACAGCTCCCAAGGTGGTTTGTGCCCTCAGTGGAAGGATGGGTACTGGCCTCTTGGGTGTGGAGCGCTCTACTTACCAGTCTTCTCTGCAGATGGGCAGTCTCCTCCTTCCATTCTTTCAAGCACATTGCAGGATGCTCTTCTGGCCTACTGGAGCCCCCAAAAGGTGCTTCAGCTAGCTCCAGATAGCTCTTGGTGTTTACTAACTGCGCTGTAGCAGGAGTTGACTCTAGAAACTCCTTACTCTGCTGCCATCATCAATTTTTTTAAAATAATTTAATTTGGATAGAGGCAAGTTTTAGAAAATGTTTTAGAATTACTACTGTAAACCATATGACTGGGTCTACAATATAATAAAGAATAGCTCTAAGTCTGAAATGTTTTTTCTTATAGATCACTAAATTTTTCCTTGAAGCAGCTACTGGAGTTTTAAGTCCTTCTGAACACTGAACCTTCAAAGTTTTACTTTAATAACAATAGCTTTAGAAAACAAAAATAGAAAAAAAATCTATGGCAAAGTACATTGCATTCAAATTTGATAACAGTGAAATACAAAAAAAGTATTTAATATGGTTCAATTTTACCTACATAAATTACTTGATGTTAAGTTTTAAGCTATATTATTATGAAGGAATTAACAAAAAAAGTTTTTAATGCCCTTGAAGTTTTTTAAGTCTCTGACTTAGTATCTAGTAAGGGATAAAATAAAATTAAGCACAGGGAAGCGGATTTGGCTCAATGGATAGAGCATCTGGCTACCACATAGGAGGTCCAGTGTTCAAACCCAGGGCATCCTGATTCATGTGATGAGCTGACCCACACGCAGTGCTGCAGCGCGCAAGGAGTGCAATGCCATGCAGGGGTGTTCCCCACATAGGGGAGCCCCACGAGCAAGGAGTGTGCCCGCAAGGAGAGCCGCCCAGCACGAAAAAAGTGCAGCCTGCCCAGTAGTGGCATCATACACACAGAGAGCTGACGCAGCAAGATTACACAACAAAAAGAGACACGTATTCCTGGTGCTGCTGACAAGAATACAAGCAGGCACAGAAGAACACACAGTGAATGGATACAGAGAGCAGAATACTGGGGCAGGGGGGAGGTGGAGAGAAATAAAATCTAAAAAAAAAAAATTAACAATGAAAAGTTTTAAAATATAAAATTCTATAAATTACGTTCCCATTTACATAAATTTCACAAACAGAAAATGAGTTAAGTATAAATATAATACAATGTACTCATTATCCTCATAACTACAATTTAAAATAACTCCAAAAACAAATAAAATAAAATAAAATAACTCCAGTACCATTTTATATATTGTGAAATATTTAGTGATTCCAATATAGATCCAAAATATGTTCATACAATATTTTACATGTCAAATTTTTTGATATGTGCATGAGAATTATATCAATCTCATGGATTGTTGCAAGGGTCAAAAGAAGCAATGCTGTGAGCCAATTTTCTCAATATATAGTATGGTACATATTAAAAAAAGGTCATACAGCACCAATAACCCTCCTCCTCCATGTAAAAGAACTCTTGTTTAAAATAGCAAAAATACCAGGAAGCAGATGTGGTGCAAGTAATTGGGCTCCCATCTATCATATAGGAAGTCCAGGGTTCGATATCCAGGGCCTCCTGTTGAAGGCAAGCTGGCCCATGTGGTGAACTGGCCCACGCGGCGTGCTGGCCTGTGCGGCTGCCCCGCGCAGAAGTGCTGGCCTTTGCAGAGAACTGGCGCAGCAGGGAGATGCAATAAAAAGAGACAACAGAGGAGAGATAATAAGAGACATAGGAGAACAGGGAGCTGAGGTGGTACAAAAGAATGATCACCTCTCTGCCACTCCAGAAGGTCCCAGGATCAGTTCCCAGAGACACCCAATGAGAATATAAGCAGACACTGAAGAACACACAGCAAATGGACAGAGAGCAGAAAATGGAGGGAGGGGGAGAAATAAATAAATAAATAAATCTTTTTTTAATAGCAAAAATACCAATAAAACGATAGAAATTCATTTCAACTCACTGCACCAAAGGTAAAACACAAAATATTGGCTTAAGAGGGCACATTAAAAGGAAAAAGCAAGTCAGATTCACCATTCTTTGACACTTTCATTTAGTAGATTTTTCCCCTTTATTTTCAGTGCTTGACATAACAAAGACTGATCATAGCCAACTATCATTTGAACATTAGTTCACAACACAAATATTTACCACTGACCCCAAACTAATGCGTTTTGCATGTTTTTGTTCTTTTATTTATTATTTTTTTTAAATACACCATCAAAGTACTGTGTGGAATGGGCAAGGGTGAGGAGGAATGCCACAAACTACAAAAAGAATGAGTTGCATTTAATTTTAAAAAAGGAGAAAGGGTGTACCCTACAAATGATACCATAATGAGGATACACATTAAGTCCCACAGTTTGATTGAAGGATTTCCCTGTGTTTGATGGGTCCAAAACTTTTACCATGAATTTTAAAATATGACCTAAACCCATGCTAATCCATGAAAATGACATGCAGTTAAAAATCATTTGGCTGAGACTAAACAAAATGAAAAAAGGGATGAATGATACAAGTTTTAAATAATTTATGTTTCAAGTCAAAACCAACATATTCAACACAGAGTTTTGCTTGCAAGACAAATGGAAATTTATATGGATCCTTCCCTCTGAGAGTAAATTCTAACATAGTCTATCCACTAAACCACACCATCCTAATCAGAGGTGTATTAAAGTACATTTACAGTCAATTTCTAATTGATTACCTATATCTACCTTGATCTAGACTACAGAACTTAAACAAGTAAGCTATTTAACATTTATTCTAAACTTTAAGGTGAAATGTACTTTATAAAACTTTTAGGTTTCTCAAACATACTAACACAACACTAACCTCAAGAACCATGAATATTTTGTTGGCTGTCTCTAGAACATGGTAAAGTTGACAGACGTGCTGATGTCTCAGGTTCTTCAAAGCATCAATCTCCGTTTTAATACGGGGCAAATCATTCTGTGACAAAACATTATACTGATTAAGAAATAAACCCAATCAATACCCAAGCATCAATATCCACAGCTTTAATACTAAGAATCAAAAACCACCAAAAGCTGCAAAACAAACTCTTCAATCATACAGAAAAATCTCATAACAAAACTCATTTGTATGTACATAGAAAAAGACTTGGGGGTTTTGTAAAAGACAAGTTCAACATGGATCAATAGAATAATATGATTTCTAGAAAAATTAAAGCACTATTAGAGACCTTTAGAAGGGTAGAATTCCAAACAAGAAAAATGATAGAGACACTCTACTCAGTTACCATGCCTGAACTACTACTTTTGATCTCAGCAATGGCCTAAAAAGTTCATATTGACCTAAAAACTGGGGATCTAGGTAAAGTGGGTATTCACTGTTTAATTCTTCCAGGTTTTCTGTAGACTAGAAACTTCTCAAAATTAAAAGTTGGTTGGAGGAAAGTGGATGTGGCTCAAGTGAGAAGGCCTTCACCTACCATATGGGAGGACCCGGGTTTGATCCCTGGGGTCTCCTGGTGAAAAAGAAGAAGAGAAAGAGCGCCTGCACAGCGAGCCAGTGCCCACGGGGTGAGCCGAGTGACTGTGTGGTAAGCCGAGTGCCTACATGAGTGCCCGTGTGGTGAGCCAATGCCTGCATGGTGAACCAAGTGCCCGCATGGTGAGCCAAGAACCCACGTGAGTGCCCATGTGGTAAGCCAGTGCCCACATGGTGAGCAGAATGCCCACGCAGCAAGTCGAGTGCCCGTGCAGTGAGCCAGTACCCATGTAAGTGAGTCACGCAGCAAAATGTTGACCCAACAAAGGAGAGACAAAGGGCACAGTCAAGGTGAAGCACAGCAGAGACCAGAAACTGAGGTGGCTCAATTGACAGGGAACCACTCTCAACATCAGAGGACCTCAGGATTGAATCTCAACAAATCCTAGCAGAGAAGACAAAAAGAGAAATAGATACAGAAGATCATATAGCGAATGGACACAGACAGCAAAAATAGCAGGGCAGGGGATGGGGAGGGAAGGTGAAGAAAAAAATTTTCTTTAAAAAGTCGGTTGGAGGCGGAAGCGGACTTGGCCCAATGCATAGGGCGTCTGCCTACCACATGGGAGGTCCACGGTTCAAACCCTGGGCCTCCTTGACCCGTGTGGAGCTGGCCCACATGTGGCACTGATGCGCACAAGGAGTGCCCTGCCACATAGGGGTGTCCCCCGCGTAGGGGAGCCCCACGCACAAAGAGTGCGCCCCATAAGGAGAGTCGCCCAGCGCAAAAGAAAGTGCAGCCTGCCCAAGAATGGCACCGCACACAGAGAACTGACGCAGCAAGATGACGCAACAAAAAGAGACACAGATTCCCTTGCCGCTGACAACAACAGAAGCAGACAAAGAACATGCAGCAAATGGACACAGAGAACAGACAACTGGGGGGGAGAGGAGAAGGGAAGAGAAGTAAATAAAAATATATCCTAAAAAAAAAAAAAAAGTCTGTTGGAGGGTAAGCATATGTGGCTCAAGCAATTGGGCAGCTGCCTCTAACATGGGAGGTCCCAGGTTTAGGTCCCAGTGCCTTCTAAAGAAGACAAGCCGCAACAAGCCACAACAAGCTGCAACCTGGGAGCAGAAGTGGTAAAAGCAGTTGGGCACTTGCCTCCCACATGGGAGGTCCAGATTTAGTTTCCAGTGCCTTCTAAGGAAGATGAGCAGACAGATAAGGGAGCCATCTGGGGAGGATAAAATTTTTTTTTTAAAGTTGGTTGGAGAAGAGGATAAGCCAAGCCAAAAAGAATTTCAAAATCCATATTTGAGACAGAAACCTAGGAATCCCAAACTATCAAAAGAAAAAGCTTATTATGAAAAGAAGCTCAGCATAGAGGGGAGAGTCAAACTGCCGGCAGAGTAAGGAGCTCCTGGAGTCAGCTCGTGATATGGAGCAGTTAGTGGTCACCCAGAGCTACCTAAAGCACCTGTTTGGAGGACCCGGGGGACCAGAGGAGTATCCTGCAACGTTCTTGAGAGAGTAGGAGGAGGAGACTGCCCATCTACATAGAGGATTCGTGAGTAGAGCTCTCCACACCAGGGAGGTCAGTGCCCGGGGTACACAAGCCACCTCAGGAGCTACTCCATGGCTGAAGTTGGAAGCTCGGTTTCCCTCAAAAAATAAAAGGGGAGGAAGACACAGTGTGCCACCGACTTCAGATATTGATTGGTGGATTTGGCAGGTTGAAGTAGATTCTTAGGAACAACTAAACATTTAGTTTGTCCAGATCAGAGGGAAGTTGGTAGACACCATTTTGACTCCACCCTAGGAATGAAGGGAAGCAGGGCAGGCTGAAAATCACAGTGCTTGTAAGGACCAGCTTCTTTCCACCCAGGTTGGATTGCAAGTCTAGCCTAAACCCCAGTCCCACCTATGGCAGGGAGGAAGCTGGAGGAACCTGCACCATCTCTCCAGGAAGCTGCAAGTCACACCACAGAGGCTGGTCCCCATCCTATTCTAGGGGCGCAAGTTGCCTCAGGAGCTATTCCATGGCTGGAGTTAGAAGCTCCATTTCCCATAAATAGTGGAGGAAGAGACAGATGTCCACTGACCTCAGCTACTGATTAGTGGACTTGGCTGGCTAAAGTATAATCCTATAGACAGCTGGGGTATGAGCCTGACCAAGTGGGAAAGAGTCTGGTAGCTGCCATGTTGACTCCACCCGTGGGGACAAGGGGGAGCCTGGCTGACTGAAATCCAGTGAAGTTAGGGACTGGCTTCTTTCCACCAAGATCTGACTACAGCTCTAGCCTAGGCTCCAGACCCACCTCCAGCAGAAAGGCAGCTGGTGGGACCTGCACCTGGCTCTCCAGGCAACTGCAAGTGCTCTCCGCTGGCACAGGCTGAATAGTTAGGCACCTGGAGCAGCATCCCCATACCCAAAGAGAATAGGAGAGGAGCTGGGTATCCTTGGCCTCTCTGGACAATGGCAGGAGTTTTCAGCCCATAAAAAACGGTTTGTGAGTGCCTTTGAGACACCACGGTCCCTCATAGATAGGAGGGGGGTTGGTGTTCCCTCAGCCTCTCAGGACAACTTCAGGCAGTTTTAGACTGCACAAGCCAGACTGTTGGGCACCTGTGGCTCCACCTCCATCCTCAATAGGACAAGAAACGGTCTGTGTTTGCCCAGCCTCTCTGGGTAACCGCAGGTGATTTTGGCCCACACAGCCTGGACTGGTGAGTACTTGTGGACCCATCCTCACTCCCCAATAGGAAAGAAGGGAGTTGGTGTTTCCACAGCCTTTTTTGGGCAATGGCAGACCTTCAGCCTGCATGGACTGGACTGTTGGATGCCTATGAATCCACCCCCACCCCTAAAAGGAGAGGAAGAGTTTGGTGTCTCCAGAGCCTCTCTAGACAACGGTGAGTACTTTGAACGGTTCAAAGTGGGTGGGACTGAACTGTTCGGTGCCTATGGATCCAACACGATGACATAAGAGAACAGAAGAGGGCTGGTGTTTCCTCAGCCTCTCCAAGCAACTGCAGGTATTCTCAGCCTAAAGGGACGGAACTGTTGAGCACCCACAGAACCACCCCCACCACCTAATAGGATAGGAGGGGGCTGGTGCTTCCTCAGCCTCTCCAGACAACAGGGGGTACTTTCGGCCTACAGGAATGAACTGTTGAGCATTGGTGGTTCCGTTCCCATCCCCTAACAGACAGAAGGGACAGTACTCCCTCAGCCACTCAGGGCAACTGGAAGCGTATTTGGCCCACAGAGATTAGATTGTTGGGCACTCCAAAGAGTCCATTCCCACCCCTGGCAGGGAGAGGGTCTGGTGCTACATCAGCTTACATGAGCAACTGTGGTCATTTTGGATCCACACAACATAGACTGCTGACCAAAACTATACCTCCATCCCTGCCTAAGGTAGGGGAGAAAGGGGTGTGAAGCTTCATCAGTGTCTCCAGGAAACTACACACAGTCTTGTTGTGCCCATCCTGGATTATAAGACACAGCTGCAGCTCTGTCCCTGCCCCTAACAGAGAAGAAAGGTGGAAGAAGCTTCATCAATTCCTGGGAACATGGACAGCTTCAACCTCCATAGCTTACAGCACCAACTACATCCTTGGCTAATACTACATAACCAGCAAGGGAGAAAAGACAGGAAATCCCTAAACTAAAAGGGGAAATTGCACCCAGAATAAATACTCCATTAAGCCAGATGCAGAAACACCAACAAAAAATTACAATCCACACCAAGAAACAGGAAGAGATGGCCTGGTTAAAGGAACAAGATAAGCCTGCAGATGACATAAAGGAGTTGAGACAACTAATCTTAGATGTTCAAACAAATCTCCTTAATAAATTCAATGAAATGGCTAAAGAAATTAAGGATATTTAAAAGACATTAGATAAGAACAAAAAAGAATTTGAAAGCATACACAGAAAAATAGCAGACGTCATGGGAATGAAAGGGGCAATAAATGAAATTTAAAATACACTGGAGGCATAAAACAGCAGATTTGAGGAAGCAGAAGAAAGAATAAGCAAGCTCGAAGAAATGGCCTCCAAAAGCAAACACACAGAAGAACAGATGAAGAATGGAAAAAATTGAACAGGGTCTCAGGGAACTAAATGACAGCAAGAGACATGCAAACATACATGTCATGGGTATCCCAGAAGGAGAAGAGAAGGGAAAAGGGGTAGAAGGAATATTTGAAGAAATAATGGTGGAAAATTTCCCAACTCTATGAAGGACATAGATATCCGTGTCTAAGAAGTACAACGTACTCCCATCCAAATAAATCCAAATAGATCAACTCTGAGACACATACTCATCAGAACCTCAAATGCCAAGGACAAAGAGATAATTCTGAGAGCAGCAAGAGAAAAGGAATGCATAACATATAAGGGATATGCAATAAGATTAAGTGCCAATTTCTCATCAGAAACCATGGAGGCAAAAAGGCAGTGGTATCATATATTTAAGATACTGCAAAAGAAAAACTGCCAGCCAAGAATTTTATACCCAGCAAGATTATCTCTTAAAAATGAGGGTGAATTAGAATATTCACACATTAACAGAAACTGAGAGAGTTTATTCAAAGTCTCTCAAGTCATACTGATTATTCAGGATAAAAACTTTATAACAAAAAGACCAACTTTGCAGGAAATACTAAAGGGAGTATTACAGCCTGAAAAGAAAAGACTGGAGAGAGAGGCCTGGAAGAGAGTCCAGAAACAACAAATGTATCAGTAATTAAAGGCATCAAAAATAAAGTGACAGATAAAATGCAAAGATCAAAACAGATGAAATAAGAACAGCCTTTATAGTAATAACATTGAATGTTAATGGATTAAACTCCCCAATCAAAAGACAGACTGGCAGAATGGATAAGAAAATATAAGCCATCTATATGTTGTCTGCAAGAGATTCATCTTAGACCCAAGGATACCAATAAATTGAAAGTGAAAGGTTGGAAAAAGATATTCCATGCATGCAGTAACCAAAAAAAAGCTAGGGTAGCTATACTTATATCAGATGATACAGACTTTAAAAGTAAAACATTAGAGACAAGGAAAGACATTACATATTAATAAAAGGGATGATTCATCATAAAGAAATAATAATCATAAAAATATATGCACCTAACAAGGATGCCCCAAGATACATGAAGCAAACACTGGCAAAACTGAAGGAAGAAATAGATATCTCTACAATAATATTTGGAGACTTCAATACACCACTCTCAGCATTGGACAGAACATCTGGGCAGAAGATCAATAAAGAAACAAAGAGCTTGAATAATATGATAAATGAACTAAACCTAATAGACATATATAGAACATGGCACCCCCAAACAGCAGGATATTCATTCTTTTCAAGTGCTCATGGATCTTTCTCCAGGATAGACCATATGTTAGGTCACAAAGCAGATCTCAATAAATTCAACAAAATCGAAATTATACAAAGCACTTCTCTGATCATAATGGAATAAAGTTGGAAATCAACAAGTAGTAAAATAAGGGAAAATTCACATATATATGGAGATTAAACAACACACTTTTACATAATCAGTGGGTCAAAGAAGAAATTTCAAGAGAAATCAATAAATATCTTGAGACAAATGACAATGAGAATACAATATATCAGAACCTATGGGATGCCGTGAAGGCAGTGTTGAGAGGAAAATTTATAGCCCTCAATGCTTACATTAAAAAAGAAGAAAGAACTATAATCAATGAACTAACTACACAGCTGGAGGAACTAGAAAAAGAAGAGCAAGCTAATCCCAAAGCAAGTAGAAGGAATGAAATAACAAAGATCAGAGCAGAATTAAATGAAATTTAGAACAAAAAAAAAACAGAGAGAATTAACAAAACCAAAAGTTGGTCCAAGAAGATGAACAAAATTGACAAACCCTTAGCTAGACTGACTAAGAAAAAAAAGAGAGACAGGAGAACCAGCAAGATGATGGTGGAATAAGGAGCTCCTAGAGTCAGCTCCTGCTACAGGGCACTTAGCAAATACCCAGAGCTACCTGGAGCTAGCTGTAGCACCTATCTGGAGGCTCCAGAAGACCAGAAGAGCATCTTGAACATGCTTGAAGGAGTGGAAGGAGACTACCCATCTACAGAGAAGACTCGTAAGTACAGCGCTCCACCCAAGAGGCCGGGGCCCATGCTTCCACTAGAGGCACGAGCCAACTTGGGAACTGTTCCATGGGTGGAATTGAAATCTCCACTCCCCAAAAACAGGGAGGAAGAGACAGTTG
This sequence comes from Dasypus novemcinctus, assembly GCF_030445035.2. Taxonomy (NCBI): domain Eukaryota; kingdom Metazoa; phylum Chordata; class Mammalia; order Cingulata; family Dasypodidae; genus Dasypus; species Dasypus novemcinctus. The sequence goes on along the minus strand of NC_080680.1, from coordinate 81,576,069 downwards.
GGCACCAATTTCAGCTACTGATGAGTAAATTCAGCGGGCTAAAGTATAATCCTGAGAATAGCTAAAGTTTGAGCCTGGCCAAATCAGAAAGAGGCTGGGAGCCACCATCTTAACTCTGCACCTGGCACGAGGGGAAGTGGGGTGGACTGAAAATCACAGCACTGGTGGGGACTGGTTTCTTTCCATCCAGATCAGATTGCAGCTCTAGCCTAGGTCCCAGGGCCACCTCCAGCAGGAAAGAAGCTGTGGGGACCTGCACCACCCTCTCTGTGAAATTACCAGCCAAGCTGTGGAGGCCGGTGATTATCCTACTCTGGTGGCACGAGCCAACCCAGGAGCTATTCTGTGGCTGGAATTGGAAGCTCTATTTCCCAGAAACAGGGGAGGAGGAGACAGTTGGCTGCCGATTTTGGCTACTGATTCATAGACTTGGCTGGTTAAGATATAACCCTGGAGTGTGAACCAGCCCAAGTCAAAAAGAGGCCAGTAGTCACTGTTTTGACTGAAGCCCCAGCCTCAGGGGAAGCCTAGCTGACTGAAACTCTCAGTGTCAGCAGGAACAAGTTTCTTTCACGCAGATCAGCCTGCAGCCCCATCTCTGGCAGGGAAGAAGCTGAGGAGCCCTGCACCAGCCTACAGAGGTAACTGCAGATAACTTTGGCTGGCATCGACTGAAAATCAGAAGTCTACCAGGGCAACTGTAGTCATCTTAGACCTGCACTGCATAGATTGCTGCCCACACCTGCAGCTCCATCCCTACCTACCCCAGGCAGGGGAGAAAGGGATGTGAAGCTTCACCAGTCTCTCTGGGCAACTACAATCAAGGCCTGTACTTTCATTATTCCACACAGTTGTGATTCTGTCCCTACCCCTGAAAAAGGAGAAAGTCAGAAGAAGCTTTACTGGTCCATGACACAATAAGGGCAGCTTGAGCCTCCAGAGGTTACAGCACCAACTACTGCTGGCTCCTACTGCACAACCAGCAAGGGAGAAAGGATAGGAAGCCCTAAACTAAAGAGAAAAACTGGACCCAGAAAAAATACTCTAGTAAGCCAGATGTGAAGACACCAACAAAAAATTACAATTCACACCAAAAAACAGGAAGCTACGGCCCAGTTAAAGGAACAAGATAAGCCTCCAGATGACATAAAGGAGTTGAGACAACTAATCATAGATGTTCAAACAAATCTCCTTTATAAATTCAATGAGATGGGTAAAGAGATTAAGGATATTAAGACAACAGATGAACACAAAGAAGAATTTGAAAGCATACATAGAAAAATAGTAGATCTTATGGGAACGAAAGGTGCAATCAATGAAATTTAAAAAACATTGGAATCATATAATAGCAGATTTGAGAAGGCAGAAGAAAGTATTGGTGAGCTTGAAGAAATGGCCTCTGAAAGTGAACATACAAAAGAACAGATGAAGAAAAGAACGGAAAAAGTTGAACAAGGTCTTGGGGAACTAAATGACACCAAAAGGCATGCAAACATACATGTCATGGGTATCCCAGAAGGAGAAGAGAAGGGAAAAGAGGCAGAAAGAATATCTGAAGAAATAATGGTGGAAAATTTCCCAATTCTATTGAAGGACATGGATATCCACAGATATCTATAGAGCACAACATACTCCCTTGAAAAATTCAAATAGACAAACTCCAAGACACATACTCATCAGAATGCCAAATGCCAAACACAAACAGAATTCTGAGAGGAGCAAGAGAAAAGCAATGCATAAGATATTAGGGATATCCAATAAGATTAAGTGCTGATTTCTCACCAGAAATCATGAAGGTAAGAAAAGAGTGGTCTGATATATTTAAGATACATAAGAGAAAAACTTCCAGCCAAGAATCTTATATCCAGCAAGACTGTCTTTCAAAAATGAGGGTGAAATTAGAATATTCACAGATAAACAGAAACTGAGAGAATGTCTAAGCAAGAGACCAGATTTTTAGAAAATACTAAAGGATGTGCTAGAGCCTGAAAAGAAAAGACAGGAAAGACGGGCCTGGAAGAGAGTTTAGAAATGAAGATTATATCAATGAAAGTAACTAAAAGTGTCAAAAGAGTGGTAAAAATAAAATGACAGATAAAACTCAAATAGTCAGGAATAAATTTAACCAATGATGTAAAGCATCAGAAAACTGCAACTCAATGTTAAAACAAATCAAAAAAGCCCTAAATAACTGAAAGAACATTCCATGCTCATGGAAGACTAAATATCATTAAGATGTCAATTCTATTGAAATTAATATACAGATTCAATGTAATCCTGATAAAAATTCCACCAGCATTAAAGAAAAAATTGAAAACACAATCATTAAATTTATTTAAAAAATAAATCCAAATAAAAAATGGGCAAAAGATTTAAATAGACATTTCTCCAAAGAGGAAATACAAATGACCAATATCACTAGCTATTAGGGAAACGCAAATTAAAACAACGAGATATCATCTAACTCCACACAGAATGGCCATTATTAAAAAACAGACAACAGTAAGTGCTGGAGAGGATGTAGAGAAATAGAAACACTCCTTCACTGTTGGTGGGAGTGTAAACTGGGGCAGCCTCTGTGGAAGACAGTTTGGCAGTTCCTCAGGAAGCTAAATATAGAACTGACATATGATCCAGCAATTCCTCTACTAGGAATATATCCAGAAGAACTAAAAACTATGACACGAACAGACATCTGCACACCGATGTTCACACCAGCATTATTCACAATTGCCAAAAGATGGAAACAACCCAAGTGTCCATCCACTAACGAGTGGACAAACAAAATATGGTATATATAGATACAAAGGAATACTATGCTGCAGTAAGAAGAAATGAAATTGGGACACATGTGACAACATGGTGAGTCTTAAAGACATTATTATACGAAGCGATTTAAGCCAGATATGAAAGGACAAATATTGCATGGTGTCACTAATATGAACTAAATACGAATAAACACATGGAATTAAAACCTAGAGTACAGGTTATTAGGAGGTTAAGAGGAGGGTTGAGAAGAACTACTGGTGCTTAATGGATATAGAAGTTTTAATTAACTTGACTGTAAAAGTGTGGAAATGGGTAGAGTTGATGGTAACACATTGTAGTAGGTAGCAACTGGTTTATAAATGGGATTGTGGCTGAGAACAGTAGTCTGTGGAAGTTAAGTGTCAATAGAAGAAGGGCTCCTAGGGAATGGTCTAGGGACTGAATAACACAGTGAGCCCAGAGGTGGATGAGGATAGTGGTTAGGGGTTAAATGCAAGAGAGTCGGGAAGCAGACGTGGCTCATATGATAGAGCGTCCACCTACCACATAGGTTACAGTTCGAACCCAGGGCCTCCTGGCCCTTGTGTTGAGCTGGCCCACACATATTGCTGCTGCGCACAAGGAGTGCCATGCCACGCAGGAGTGTCCTCCACATAGGGGAGCCCCACGCACAAGGAGAGTCGTCCCGCGCGAAAAGTACTACCCACACAGGAATGGCACCGCACAAATGGAAAGTTGACATAGCAAGATGACGCAACAATAAAAAGAGACACAGATTCCCGTGCCACCTGACAAGAATGCAAGTGGACACACACAGCCAATGGACATAAGAGAGCAGACAACGGGGGGGTGGAGAGGGGATAGAATAAATTGAAAATTTTTTAAATGCAAGAGAGTCCTATTGTGAGCTAGAGCAGATGTACTGTCACAGGGTGGTGGGAATATGCAGCATGGAAAAATTACTGTTTGTGTAACCTACAGACAGTGGTAGCAATATTATAATATTCTTGAATCAATGCCATAACTGTACTGTGTTGATAATGGAGGTGTATGGAAAAAGTGTGCCAAATATATGCTATAGACCAGGATTGGTAATATCTGATGATATTATCTCATAATCTGTAACAAATGTTCCACCACGGTGTGGTGTTGTATGGGCAATCTACACATCTGTATGATTGTTTTTGCAAGTTCACAACATCTGTCAGAAAAATATATTTTTTTAAAAATAGTGTGGAGTGGGGGAAAAATACACCAAATGTAAGATAAGGACTATAGTTGGTAGTAATATTTTGACAATACTCTTGTATAGTTTGTAACAAATGTTTCATATAAGACCACTGTGTGATGTTATATATGTCTATTTTGTAAATTCACAATCTTTACTATACACTTAACTGTTTATGCGTGTTCATGTATGAATGATAATACTTCAATTAAAAAATTTTAAAAACACCAAAAGGAATAAAAGGAAACTTTCTCAAGGTGATAAAGTAAATATATGAAAAACCCACAGTTAACACTGTATTCAACAGTGAAACACTGAAAGCTTTCCCCCTGAAATTGGGAACAAGACAAGGATGCCCACTGATACCACTGTTCCTCAATACTTTGCTAGAAGCTCTAGCTAGAGAAATTAGGCAAGTAACAGAAATAAAAGGCACCCATATAAGTAGGTGAGAAGCAAAATTTTCACTTCTCAATACTGATATGATCCAATATCTAGAAAATCTGGATAATTCCACAACAAAGCTACTAGAACTAATAGATGATTTCAGCAAAGTGGCAGGACACAAAATACAAAAATCAGTAGAATTTCTATACACTAATGCATAATCTAAAAATGAAATCAGAAAAATTCATTTTCAATAGCAAAGAAAAGAATCAAATATTTAGGAATAAACTTAACCAAGGATATAAAAGGACCTATATTACAAAAACTACAAAGCATCACTAAAAGAAACCAAAGACCTAAATGAATGGAAGGAGGTTCCATGTCGATGGAATATATATTATTAAGATGTCAATTCTACCCAAACTGATTTACACATTCAATGCAATCCCAACAGCCTTTTTCACAGAAATGGTAAAGCCCAATTATCAAATTTATTTACAAGAGTAAGGGGCCCCACTTCACCAAGTTCAATGCTGATGAATTTGAAGACATGGTGGCTGAGAATCACCTCATCCCAGATGGCTGTGGGGTGAAATACATCCCCAACCGTGGCCCCTTGGAAAAGTGGCAAGCCCTACACTCATGAGGGCTTTGCCAGCACTGCCCTCACCTAACCCTTGTCCTCCAATAAATGACTTCCTAGCTGGCAAAAAAAAAAAAAAGAGTAAGGGGACCCAAGTAACCAAAATAATTTTGAAAAGAAGACCAAAGTTGGTCTTAAGAGTTCAGAAATAGACCCTCACATCTATGGTCAAGTTTTTTTTGACAAGGATGTCAAACCTACTAAGCTGGGGCAGAACAGTATATTCAACAAACGGTGCTGGGAGAACAGGAAATCCATAGGTAAAAGAAAGAAAGAAGACCCCTATCTCACACCTTATACAAAAATTAATTCAAAATGGGTCAAGGACCTAAATATAAAAGCTAAAACCATAAAACTCCTGGAGAAAAATGTAGGGAAACATCTTCAAGATCTTGTGGCAGGTGGTGGTTTCTTAAACCTTATACCCAAAGCACAAGCAACAAAAGAAAAAACAGATAAATGGGACCTCCTCAAAAGTAAGCACTTTTTTGCTTCAAAAGACTTTGTTAAGAAGGTAAAGATAGCCTACTCAATGGGAGAAAATGTTTGGAAACCACATTTCCAATAGGTTTGATTTCCACATTATATAAAAAGATCATACAACTCAACAACAAAAAGAGGGAAGCGGACTTGGCCCAGTGGATAGGGCGTCCGTCTACCACATGGGAGGTCCACGGTTCAAACCCCAGGCCTCCTTGACCTGTGTGGAGCTGGCCCATGCGCAGTGCTGATGCACGCAAGTAGTGCCATGCCACGCAGGGGTGCCCCCCACGTAGGGGAGCCCCATGCACAAGGAGTGCGCCCCATAAGGAGAGCCGCCCAGCGCAAAAGAAAGTGCAGCCTGCCCAGGAATGGCGCCGCACACATGGAGAGCTGACGCAACAAGATGACGCAACAAAAAGAAACAGATTTCTGTGCCACTGACAACAGAAGCGGACAAAAAGAACACGCAGCAAATGGACACAGGGAACAGACAACTGGGGTGGGAGGGGGAAGGGGAGAGAAATAAATAAAATAAATAAAATCTTAAAAAAAAAGATAATTACACATTTTAAAAAAACACAATTAAAAGACAAGCAACCCAACTAAAAAATGGGCAAAAGTCTTAAATAAGATGAGTAAACCCATGGAGTTAAACTACAGAGTATAGGTTACTAGGAAACAGAATATGGGTTGAGAAGGGGGAGCTGATCCTGAATATATGTAGACTGTGTAATAAAATGGATTATAAATGTATGGGAATGGATAGAGTTGATGGTAACACATTATAGTGAGTATTAACTAGCTGCTGATTCATAAATGTGATTGTGGTCTAGGGAGGTTAATGTCAAGTGAAAGAAATCTTTAGGATACTCTACAGACTGTATAATAGTGATTTCAGTGGTGGGTAACGACCGGTTAATAGCACAAATACGAGAATGTTCCTCTACTACAAGGTGTTAAAAATACAGTGATACATGGGAAAAATACAACTAATGTAACTTACAGATTATAATTAACATTAATAATGTAATATTTTTCCAACAATGGCAAAGAAGCTACTACATTGATGCTAAAGGTCAACAATGTGAGGTATAATGAGATGCAATCAGATGTATTGACCAAGAATCAATTGCAGATTTGACCATTGGAGGCAAGGAGGATTTGGTAAGATGACTAAAACCCTGGAAGTAATCAAAATACTAAAATTGTAGGAAGTAATTTAAATAAATATAAAATAGGACACACAAAAAGAAGTTGAGAAATAATGAAAAAATGAATTAATGTCATATTAATGCTTTAAAATAGTTTTGAGTAGTGTGGTAATATATTTTGTAATAACAGTATACATTTTGTCTGTTATTTAAGTATTTGAAATGTTTAAGTACCTAAGTCATACTAAAGTTTTAAATGAAGTTTAAATTGCTTAAAGGAATTCATGTATTTTTTAACCAATGTTTAAATACTCAAGAAAAGTTGGTTTTTAATGCTTTATAATAGATTAACAAACACAAAATTTAGCATTGGAAAAATTAAAGAGCTTGAATTTGTCAACTGATAGATTAGTAAAAATAATTTTGGATATAGGTTACTATGTGATTTTTGGTATATAATTTAGAAGTTCAAAGAATTGCATGACAATGCTGTAAAAATATTCCTTATATTCCCTTTGGTGTATTTATGTATATTTATCAGCACTTACATCCTTAAAAATAAAAAAGAATTGTTTTTTTTTTTTAGGAGGTACCGGGAATTAAACCCAGGACCTTACACATGGGAAGCAGACTCTCAACCACTGAGCTACATCTACTTGCCAGGAATTGATTGTCTCATTTAGCAATAAGACACGGGAAAAAAAAAAATCCAATGTATCTAATTTAAAAATATTTTTTCAGTAAATTATTTTTTGTTAGATAATTATAAACATTTATATTGTTTTAAGCATCTGTGTACTATTAAAAATTATAATGCTCCCGCGGCTTGGTGGCGGGAGGAGCGGCAGCAGCCAGCACGTGGCTTCACGAAGGCTCTCACTGTACCGCAGCCCACAGCACAGTCAAGATGCCCAAGAGGAAGGTCAGCTCGGTCAAAGCAGCTGGGAAGGAGGAGCCCGAGAGGAAGTTGGTAAGGCTGTTCACTAAATCTGCTTCAGCAAAAGTGGAAACAATCGCATAGATGTAAATACATCTCGATAAAACTGCTTAATAAATAAATAAATAAATGTGCAAGAATAGCCAGAAATAGCAGTTATGTTAGGCAGGGGGAAACAGAGAGATTGAGAGGTGAAAAATGTTCTTGTTCTTCGTTTATTATTATTGAAATAATGAAAATGCTCTAATAATGATTAAAGTGATGATTGCACAACTATGTGATTACATAAAATACCACTGATTGTACACTTTGGATGAATTGCATGCTTTATTAACATGTATCAATAAAATTGATTTGTCAAAAAAAGTCAGCAGAAAAGTTTAAACCTTCAGACAAAAAAGTACAACCAAAAGAAAAAAGAGGAGGAAAGGGAAAACAAGCTAAAGTGGCTAGCCAAGAAACTAAAAATGATTTACCTGCAGAAAACGGAGAAATTAAAAATGAGAGCCCAGCCTCTGATGAAGCAAGAGAAAAAGAAGCCAAATCTGGTTAATATTGTATACTACGTCTTATCAGTGGTCCCTGTTTTTCCCTTCTTGTACAATCCAGAGGAATATTTTTGTCAGCTATTTTGTAAATGCAAGTTTTTTAGTATCTCTAGAAGAACCATTTTTAAGGAGCTTGGAATCCCACTTCACACCATTTTTTTAGTGTAAATGTCTTTTTTTTTAAGAGGGGAAATCATTTGTTGGTTATTTTTTGGTACAACCAGAAAACAGTGCGATACTGAATGGGGTAAGGGTGGCAGTTTTTATACTCTATAATACAACACATACTAACCAGTGATTTGGAGGCACAGTTACACATTCAATATGTTGAACATTTTAAATTACTTCTATTTCCAATTTTTTTTAGTAGAATTGTTTCTTAAAACCACTCCCTGATCTTGGCTTTCTCTGTCAGAATTCTGTAATCCTTGGTCATGGTCGTCTAGTTTTTTTAATAACTTTGTTATGTGCTATGAAAGATTGGAAATGGGATTATGTAGTGTGTATGGTATTAAATTGTGAATCAGTGGGACTTAAAGACGTAACAGCTTATCAACATTTGAAGATATTGGTACTTGATATCCTCTTAAGGAAAACTTGCCTCCAAATTTTAAGCAGGAAAATCACTGGAATAATTTTAGAAAAACAATTACATGGCTTTTTAGGTCTTTAGGATGTACAATGAAAATCTTGTACAAATTGCTCATAAAGTCTGCATGCTGATCTTCAAAACAACCAATAAAATCTCAATTATGAAAGGAAAAAAATAACGCTAACTCAATCCAAAAGGAAAACAAAAAGTTTAACACAAAGATTTTTGGTCAGAGGAAATTTTTTTTAATTTATCTTCAAAAAAAGAAACAGACACGGATACATCCTAACAGATTAATAAATCCTCAACAGAAAGAGAATGGAATAAGGAAAAGTCTAGACACCAAACCATATGAGGGATGGTAGAAAGAATCAGAAAAACAAAGAGTCAGGGTGACTTCAAACACTGGAAAGGGTATAAAAAGCCCAAAAAGATCATCAAAAATGACAGATTTACCTCAGTACAAAAAATTGCTTTATGTTCATAAAAACTGAATAGCTGCTTTAGGAGGTAATGAGCTGCTCAATCCTGGAGGCATATACACAGAGGAAGAAGAGGTTAAACAAATCATTTATGGGGGATAAACGAATTAGTAAAAGAATTTTATTAGATAATTTCTAAGATGGCTTTGCATAAGATTCTGGGACATAAGATCTACCTACACTATTAAAGTAATCAACATTCAGTAAAGGTATCATTAGAAGATAAAGAAAGTAAATATTAATATCCAGAAACACCTAGAAGACTATGAAACAAGTACAAAAAAATGGATTCTACAGACTTCAAATATATTCCGTTTCCCCACATTAAAATGTGAAAGACAAAGTAACACCTTTCCCAAGATTACTTTTAAAGCTTTAGATGTATGCAACACTGCCAATTTGAAAACAAAAAGCTATAGAAATATTATTCTGAAAGCAATAACTAGGGAAGCGGATGTGGCTCAAGTGATAGGGCTTCTGCCCATCCTGGGGCTTCCTGGTGAAAGAGAAGAAAAGAAAGCATGCCTGCGTGGAGAGCCAGTGCCCGCGAGGTGAGCTGAGTATCCGCACAATGAGTGGGGTGCCCATGCAAGTGCCTGAGTGGTGAGCCAAGTGCCTGCACAGCGAGCCTAGTGCCCACGCAGTGAGCCAGTGATCACACTAGTGATGACACAACAAAAAAGATAGACAAAGGGGAGAGTCAAGATGAAGCATAGCAGAAACCAGGAACTGAGGGGCACAGCTGACGGGGAACCTCTCTCCACATCAGAGGTCCCCAGGATCGAATGCCAGTGAATCCTAGAGGAGAAAATATGAGAAGGAAAGACCAAAAAAAGGGAAATGGACACAGACAGCAAAAACAGCAGGGGAGGGGAGGGGGGGAGGAGAAAGGAGAAATAAATAAATTTTTTAAAAAAATAAATAAAAGCAACAACTAGCACATTTGAGCACATTTCGGTTTTAATTCATAAAACTTATTTATAAATATAAATAGAATATTCTGGCAAAAAGATAATTTTAAACTTACCCCTAGTGCATTTTTATCCATTATTTTTATAGCTACCATTTCTCCAGTGAGGATATGACAGGCAAGTTTGACCTTTGCGAAGCCTCCTAAATACAGGAAAATGTATTATGATATAAGAAAACACAAACTAAATACCACCATCAAAGCAAACTAAGAACTCAGGTGTAAACATCTTCTCAAGCACCTTTAAAAGGCTTTATCAATCCATATTTTCCTGGAATTTTGTGGCCCGTTCTTCGAAAATGTTAGCCATGACCCTAACTTCTTCACATCAAATTTCTAGTTGAAGATTTTTTTTTACCCCTATGTTATATATATCTCTCATTTTGTAAAAGAAAAAGGAAATGGGATTCACTCTTTAGTGAATCTTTAGTGAATTTACTTTCCAATTAACACTGCAATTAAATGTTTTATGATACCACTAGAACACAATGTAAAGTTGCTGAGATAGAAGACAAATGATATATAACTTTCACTCAGTTTTAAAATTGCAAAGATAAGCAATTTTGTTTCAAATTTGATCAAAAGCTGGATAAATGTCTCCACTTGGGTAGTGAAAAGAAATCCCCAGCTTCACACTTACAAGCAGAAGCTCCTGGTAGCCTCTTCCATAGTCTTCCCCAGCTCAGTCAAGAGCAATTCCATTTTCCCAGCTGCTCATGCCAAAAATCCTGCAGCCACCCTTAGCCCTTCTCTTTCTCTCACATCCCATACCCAAACCATCCACAAATCCTGTTAGTTCTATCTTCAGAATATATCAGTGGTTATCTTGGGGGAAGGAGGCAAATTTTAACTGGGAAGGGGCACAAGGGAACAATCTGGAAATATTTATATCTTGATCTGGGGAGTGAATAGATGAGTATGGGTATGTGTTGTGTGTGTCTGTGTGTGTGTACGTGTGTAACTCCATCAAAATTAGAGTACTCTGAATATTTTATAATACTTATATACCTAGATAGGTAAAATTTTTAAACATGTATACACATATATTCAGGTATGTGTGACTATACCCAGAATCCCACTCCTTTCACTACCTCCATGGCTATGACCCCAGACCAAGTCACCATGATCTCCAGCATCACTCACCTGAATTACTGCTATAGTCTCCTAACATTTCCTGGCTTTTAGCTTTTGTCTCCCCTACCCAGTCTTTTCACAACTAAGCAGCCAGGATGACCCTAATAAAAAAAAGGTCAGATGACTCCTTGGCTCAAAATAACTTCCTTCTTTACTCAGAATAAAAGTCAAAGTCTTTGCAATGACCTATAAGGCCTCTCCTACTACCCTCCCCTTTCTTGCTCCACTTTTTCTAACTAAAGTCAGTAGAAGAATATTAAAACCAGGTTAGATTAAAAAGCTTATAACTGCCCAAATACACTGAACTCTCAAATAGTTGGTCTATCTTCCACCTCCAAGGAAAAAATCATTACCTGTCCCAATAGTTTCATACAATTCATAGTATTTGAGAAGTTCATCATAATCTTCCATAGTCCTCTTGGAAGTTTATTCAGAATTACAAAAAGAATCTGTAAGAAAGTAATAGTACATGATCAAATAAGTTTATCTCCTCCATTTGGTAATTGCAAATGTCTTAGGTATATAAATGCTACTGAACAATTATAATTTTTTAAAAAATGGATTCATCCCTCACACCATACATAAAAATCAATTCCATATATTAAATAAAACTTTATTTAAAAATTTTAAAGATTATTATCATGACTTTAGGATAGAAGAGGATTGATTTCAGGATAGAAGGGAATCTCTTAAAACAGATATAGAAGGTACTAATCATACACACACACAAAAAAAAACATGAAACAAGATTAAAAATAACTTCTACATATTCAAAACACCATTTAAAAGAAAACCATTAAGGTGAGAAAATATTTGCAATACATATAACAATGGATTCATATTCAGAATAAATAAAATTTCTACACATCAAGTAAAAGACTACCCAGCAGGAAAATAAAGCAAATTATATAAAAAAGGACATTTCAGGAAAAGCAAAAATGGCCAATAAAAACATGAAAAGGGAGGAGTGAATGTAGTTCAGTGGTTAAGCACCTGCTTCCCATGTACAAGGTCCTAGGTTCAATCCCTGGTACCTCAAAAAAAAAAAAACATGAAAAGATGTTCAACTTCATTAGTATTAGTCATCAGGGAAAAGTAAATTAAGACTCCAATGACACGTAATTTTATCATGTATGATACATATATTTTGAAATATATATTTTATTATTATGCATCACATCTTACATTACATATAGTCAAGTATGTTTCAAATGATATATTAAAATTAGTTGTAAAAAAGTCAGGAAATCGTATTTGTTTTGCCTCCCTGAGTTTCCCGAGAGGTCAGTCTGGCACAACTCTAACAGTCTTAGCCTATTAACCCTGAATTTGCTTTTGTTCATGCATTTATTCAAACCTATAGTTCCTGAGGACCTATAATGTGCCACTGTGCTTGGCACAAAGAAATGTGGTTCCTACTCTGATGAAGCTGACTTTGTAATGGAGAAGACAAAATGCAAATAGACAATTAAGTAATTATAATTTGTAAATAAATATTGGGAAATAAGCAATGGTGATTACAGTGGGTCTGTGAGAAGGCAATATTTAAGGCAAGATCTAATTCAAAGAAGAGGTAAGAAAATTAGCCAGACTGGTCATCGAACTATGTTCTTCCTTTCTGAACATGAACAATATTTCCAATAGGACTTGGACAAGACCATGTAAACAAAGTTTCCATGAAAGTCTGTTAGGTTTTTGTGGGTTTTGTTTTTTGTTGTTGCTTTTTTTAATGATTGATTCTTTATTTGAATGACTGCTGCTTTCTCATCAATGAAATCCTCAGCCCCCACTTTATTGCTCCCACCTCCTGCTTCTGACATACCCAAATGCTCAAGCACCCCTGGTTCCTTGACAGTATGCATTCCAAATGGTCTCCACCTCCCCAATCCCTTCTTAAAATCACCAGCATAAACCCAAATCCTCTAATTCTCTCTTACTGAGATTCCCCAATATCCTCAGGCATATGTTATCTTGCTAAAGCAAGATATGCACTCCTAATGTTTTCTACTAAAGATGTGCTCTTGGTAGTCTTTGGTTAGTAGACCTTAACAGGAGTTGTTAGCCAGCAAAGAATGAAAGGAAGAGCATTTCAGAAAGAGGAAGCTTGAGTGTAAAGATCCCAGAGAAAGAAAAGAGTGAAATACACTGAATCAGAACCGCTTTTAGAAATACCAATATATGGAAATGCAGATTTGGAGCTGGGACAATTAGCTATATGGAAGATAAAGAACATTGGCTCTCTATCTCAGACCATACACAAAATCCATTATGGTTGATGTAAAGACTTCAAAGTAAAAGAGAGAATTGAGACTTAAGAAATAAACCTATATATTCAAGACCAACTGGTTAAAAAAAAAATTGAAAGACAAATATTTAAAAGGTAGATAGCTAAGGTCTTATCCATACCCAGATCTATACCTAGGAGTGGCAAGAGGAAGAAGAGACAGGGAAAGAACACTTAGAAAAGAATTCGGGAAACGGATATGGCTCAACCAATTGGGCTCCCATCTACCATATAGGAGGTCCAGAGGTTGATGCCCAGGGCCTCCTGGTGAAGGCAAGCTGGCCCACACAGCAAGCTGGCCTATGTGGAGTGCGGCCCACGCGGGAATGTCACCCTGCGCAGGAGTGCTGCCCTGCCTGGAAATGCTGTCTCGCATAAGAAAGCCGTCCCGCGCAGGAGTGCCAGCCAACACAGAGAGCTGGTGCAGCTAGATGATGCAACAAGAGACACAGAGTAGAGAAAATAAGAAGATGCAGCAGAACAGGGAGGAGAGGTGGCGCAAGAGAGTAATTGCCTCTCTCCCACTCTGGAAGGTCCCAGGATGGATTCCTGGAGCCGCCTAATGAGAATACAAGCATACACAGTAGAATACACAGCAAATGGACACAGAAAGCAGACAAGGGGGATGGGGGTAGAGGGGAATTAATAAAAATAAATCTTAAAAAAAAAAAATAAAGCTAAGTAAGAGTTCAAAGAATATGGTTTCATAGAAGCCAAGTAGGAAGGAAAAACTAAAATTAGGAAGAGTTTCTGGGAAACAGATTTCTAAATAAAGAATTTTCTAAAAGTGCTCAAACATAGGTCAAATCCTAGGACTTGAGTATAGGTGATATAAAGTGGATCTTTCCAGGTAGGTAGATGAGGAGGTTAAGCTCTGTGAACCTATTCAGAAATGGTTTCTCTAAGTGGCTTTTCTTTCTGGAAGCTAGTGTTGAAGGACAGAACTTGGGATTTCAACACAGGGAAGAGGCTCCTCCGCATCCCTTAGTAAGCCAAGCAGGAATCAGAGGGGCCCAGGGATGAGGTGTCTGAGATGGGTACAAAGGATCTCCCACATAGTCCAGTGTAATACACCAGGACTCTAGCGTTCACAAAGAGGTATAAGGCCAAGGCCCAGCTAGTAATGAAGACCCCCTTTGCCTGGCCTGTCCTGTGTACACAAATCTCACTTGGTAATCTAGCAGTGGGCTAATTATAGCAACACAGGGTTCAGAATCCCAGAACCCCATTCTCTCTGACATTTTGAGAGATTAAGTACATGCATAGGCAACTGGGGTTTGAGAAGGAAAGTTCTACCTGGAAAGGGCAAAGTTCACATTTCTTGATCACTTCCTCTCCATAGTGGAGACATGGTGCTAGTGCTCATTTCTAGAGCCAGATAGTCACACTTCCCCACAAGGCAGAGCTCTAATAAGCCCAATTAAGTCTTGATGGGTGGCAGGCACCATGTTCACTACCTTCAAGTTCTCCATTCTTCTTTTTTTTTTTAAAGATTTTTTTTTTCTCTTCCCTTCCTCCCCCTCCCCAAGTCGGCTGCTCTCTGTGTCGGTTTGCTGTGTGTTCTTCTGTGACTGCTTCTATCCTTATCAGCAGCACTGGGAATCTGTGTTTCTTTTTGTTGCATCATCTTGTTGTGTCAGCTCTCCGTGTGTGCGGTGCCATTCTTGGGCAGGCTGCACTTTTTTTCACGCTGGGCAGCTCTCCTTACGGGGTGCACTCCTTGCGCATGGGGCTCCCCTACGCAGGGGACATCCGTGCATAGCACGGCACTCCTTGCACGCATCAGCCAGCTCCACACGGGTCAAGGAGGCCCGAGGTTTGAACCGCAGACCTTCCATGTGGTAGGCAGACACCCTATCCATTGGGCCAAGTCCGCTTCCCTCCATTCTTCTTTATCCTGTTCTCATCCAGAACTAAGTAGCCAGCATGTTACGAGGCCTTAATAACATTCATGAATTTAGAAGACCAGATTGTAAGTTCAACCTCAGGAATATGGCAAGTTTATAAAGAAAAAGATAAATAATAATAAGAAAGGCTCCTAATTCAGTGAGGATGGGTTATCTTCCTGAACTGAGGTGGAGAAAAAAAAACTGAATGAAATTATTAAAAGCCCAAGAATCTCAAAGGATATTTATATATATATCAAATACTGATTCCATGAATAATATCACTTGGAGATAAAGGTAAATTACTGAGAGGTGAAGAATTTTCGTTTGTCTGTTTTTTGTTTAGTTTTATTATGGACATAATGAAAATGCTCTAATAATGATTGAAGTGATGAATGCACAACTATGTAATTATACCAAATACCATGATTGTACACTTTGGATGAATGGTAGGCTTTATTAATATGTATCAATAAAATTGATTTGTTTAAAAAAAACTAATACTAAAAAAAGGTAAATTATTATCAGCAAGTGAAAAGCCTTCAAAACTTGGTCAGTGAACAGAAAATTAGAACAGAAGCTTTGGAAGGAAAATACCAAAACTCAGGGAAAAAAATGGAATCAGCTTTTTTTAAAAAAGGTTTCCATCTCAGTGTCAAAGCAGAAATAGCAGGAAAGATAAAGATAATGGATAAAAGACAGTTTATCCAATAAACAATATTAGCTATTTCCTAGGAAAAGATGGAAGTGGACCAATATAAACGAGTTAAACTTTTACTCTACCTGAACCAGCATGAATGGGGTAGGCAAACATTAGAACCAAAGTCAAGTCCAGGTGTTAAGGGAAAACTGTTGACATAATAAAGTATTTTTGCTACCACTGGAATGGTAAAAGTTACTCAAGGCAGGGTGGCACTACAGAGGACTATTTATTCTCACTGTGCATCTGAAGGCACAGAATTGTAAGTACCCTTAACATCAGTACTAATTCAGAAATCTTCTAAAAGGCATTTGTCAGTGGGGCAAATGAGGCAATCAATTGGGACCCCACCCTTCAAAAGACAGGAATCACAGGACTAGGAAATATCCAGACAGATAATAGCAGCATTAAAAGCACAGAGGTCAACATAAAGGTAAGAAATCTTTGGGATCCTGATGATTGAGATAAAATAGAAAAGAAGAGTTTAGAAATAGGGGAATATCAGGCTACACATCTGCTGGGAAAATGGCCTGCTCTAAGAGTAGGCTACCAGGTTCATTAGAGAGCAAAGTGTAGTATGGGAAACTCAGAACACAGGGGCTAAAGAGAAACACAAAGAGTCATTTCAAAGTATAAAAATCATGAAATGGACAAAGAAGCAGCTCTCAGGAAATATGAGTGTCATAATTGCTACCACTGCCCACGTTTAAATTCCATACAAAAGTCTGGGTTATGTCAAATACCACCCTCAGAAACAAGTTGATGTTGGAATTCACTTCCCCAAATAAAGGCCATAGAGTGTCATAAGCATCCTCTTGTAAGATTTCTCCCAAATAAGATTTAAACTTCCAGGTCATGGCCTCTAGTCAACTAGCAGAGGTCTGATAGGACCAAAACCCTGAAGCCTCTCATTTTCTTTCTTCCATTTTCTCTATACACCCCCTTCCCTCAAACTATACCATATATTTGTGTAAGTAAAACCAATGTGGGCCTGGATTATAGCTATTAAATCCAGGGAACATTTTTACTACTATATAAGAAAACTGGTGCTTAAATAGATTATAAATTGATCTACTCTCAGCAGGTTTTTTTTTTTAATTTTTAAATTTTGTGGATGTTGAGCTGCTTCTAAATATTCTTAAGTGCCTGGTTTATCCTCTAGTTTGGTAATACAGAACATATGAAAGACTTGATTGATGTAATCCAACTTTGTAGATGCTGACCAGTCAATGTGAAAGGCAGCCTCTCCACTGTCAATGATAAGGAAACTAGATCCCAATAGGGTACTGAGTAAGTCTGTGACTAAATAGAAGAATTCAGGGCATATAAATTTGGGGTCTTGAACATCTCTGAGGAAACAAGGAATTAATTGACTAGATAATTGGAGCAAGTTTATCATTAAATTTTAGAGGACAGAAACAAATTGGGAACATTTTTTTACTAACATCGTAGTATTTGGGCTATGCTATTTACACCTGCTGCGTAATATGTTTACTTGTCCAGTGAGTTTGATAAGACATTGATGCTGAGGATCATTTCAAATGAGAGGTAGAATACAGAATGGCTCATAATGACCTCGCAGTAAATTTGACTAACATCCTGCCCTGCTCTTTGCAGAGGCTCCAAGTGGGGGACACCAACAGAGGCATTCATTTCTGAAGGCATTAATGAACTGATATGCCCTTCTCCTCGGAAAACAGTAGATACTCAGGAAGGTCAGATCCACTGGTGATTTTCTGCTGATTTCTCGCACACCCCATGGGAAAGAGCAAATAAAGTACGAATAAAAAAGTTAGGAACACTGGACTCTAAGCAAAACTCCAGGCAACTCTAATATCCCCCGCCTTCCCCTTATTCCACTACCAAAGAGAAACACTAAAGCTAAAGTTCAAGCACAATTCATCCTAAGTGCTGGAGGCCTGCTCGTCTTTTTGGGATGCTCTCTTTTGGGGGTCTCTTCCCACAGATTCCTTGGTGTGAGTTGCCCCTTCTGCTATCCTATTGGATGCACTAGTGTTAACCTCTAAAGCTCCTTACTTTGGGAGATAATGGGAGGATTCGGACTTTGAAAAGAGGATAACACATTTCCCTTTTTCTGCTCAGCCCCAGTAAAATGAATTGTACGAAAAGAAATAATGCGAAGCCCTTCCTTGAACTTCTTGAGCGGATACAGGGTCACTGAAAACAGAGAATGGGGGATTCACATCTGTCGTACCCTCCTTGGTGGCAATCCCTTTGCCTGCGTACCCTACATCATCAAAAAGCCTGCGAGGGAAGTTCTATCATTATTCCCACTCACAGCGGAGAAAACCGAGGGCCTGAAAGGTGCGGCTCTGGCGAAACGCGCTAGCCTCGGTGGAGCCAGGAGCAAACTTGAGTCCCTGCCGGTGCTGCCCGAGGCTGCGCACAGCCCAGACCCCGGCCCTCACGGACGGCTGCCGGGGGTGGGCGGAAGACACTGACCTGAGGGGCAGAGGACCTCACGGGGCGGAGGTGGGCAGCACAGAGGAGCCGGCCAGCAGTCCGGAGTGAAGCTGTGGGAGCGAGGATTCTCTAGGAAGTCTTTCGGTCGTCGGGTTCTGGCCGCTTCCGCCCGCCAAGGAATCAAACCTCCCGGGCCGGAAGGGGCGGGGCGAGTCCAGCCAGGCCCGGGCGCGCGGCCTCGCGGGGGCGGTGAGTGGGAAGGGCTGGTGGGCAGCTGTGGGGTGACTCGAGTCCGCTGTCTTCACAAACTGGGTAACGCATACCTCGGCGGCACGTGGAGATTGTTCAGGTGGCACAGGCATCCTGACTTGCCACACTCCTAAATGTCTTATGTTCTCAAAGTTGATCTGTCAGAGGTCGCCCTTAATCACGGTCTCATTTTTGCCCACCGCTGCCCATTAACCAGCCCTTTTCCCACCCAACAAAAGATAGGTATACTTTTTCCCTCCCCCTGAAACTTACTAAGGGGTGTTGCTGCACAGAATAAAAATTCCCAGGGGACCAAATGAAGGGACAATTAGATAAGTCCCCATAAACGCAACCTATCATCCCAATATAAGCCTTTCTAATGCATATCTGCTGTTTGATCGTTATTTATGCAATTTTGATAGACCGGAACAATTATAATTGTAGTGGTAGCTCCATTCTGAAGAAATAAATATTATGGTCACAGGAAGGAAAAAATATGTTAAATTAGAGTTTGAGTGTCTATGTGTGTTTTAGTGGATGGCTGTGGGTATTAAATCACTCTGGTTATTTCCAACTTCTGGATGCATTTAAAGGAGTGATATTCCAACTTTATTTTTAAATGTTTACTGTAATCCAGAAATTATACCTTGTACACCTATTTAAAACATGAAAAAGTTTAGATGTCTAAAATTTTTCAAAATTCTTTTAAGTGTTCCTACTCAAAATAGTTTGAATATTGCAGAATTAAGGAGAGTATTTATGCCCCAAGAAGAAACAGCCCAATGCAAGAAGGTAGGGGATCTGAGCTGCAGAGGCCTGAAGAAGAAACTGTGCGGTGGTTGGGTTCTGCTTCTCCTGGTTTTATGAGTCAGTCACTGGATGGGTCAGGTCATTTGGAGTGTAACATCTCTATCAGTAATAATACTGAGGCAGGGAATCCATAGACGAATCTGGAACCTGGCAGAATAACCACCACCATTAAACACGTGGCCTTCAGTACCCCCAAGATGGCTGCTGGAAGGCCTTGGGGAGAACTCCCACTTGGAACCAGATTTCCTCCGGAAGCCTGTAGCCTGTAAATCGGCCCTCTATCACTTTTCAGCCCCTTCCTCTCTACCTGGGACCCTTGACCTGGTATTTTCTCCCATTTCTCTTCCCTCCCTTAATAAATTACCCGCCTAACTAACCTGACTTGCTCCCGAAATTCATTTCTCGTAGCTTAGCCAAGAACCTAAAGAAAATCTGGCAACATATTTGGTGCTGCCAGACAGGAGAAAAGAAGTATTGGTGAGTCTCTATGAATTACAGCCTGTTTAATTCCCTCTTTTGGTTATCCATTTTAAACGGGTTTACCTACAGGCCCCCACAGGACAGAAGCCTGGGAGCGAGGAAGCCAGGGCACAGGACTGCTCTGCATCTCTGCTACGTGCCGGGGCTTGTTAGACCTGACCCCGGCCAGGAGGGCAGGGGCTCAGGGCAGAGGCCCAAAGCAGGGCCCTGCCAAGACAGGGGTTCCCAGACCAAGCTCCAGGCACTGCGAAGCCACTTTTTCAAGCCTTTTTAGCAGCCTCCAGCTTTGCCCTAGGGCCTAGCTGCCATTGCTTTCTACTGCCCTCTCCCCTCGGTGGCAGCTGCAATGACGGAGAGCTGGGGGCTTGCACCTCCCAGTGGGTTCATGCCTTTGCAGACCCACCTCCTATCAACCATGCAAGGTGGGAAGGCGGTGGTGAGCAGGGCCAAGGTGGATGCCATGGGAGTTCCCTTTCCCAGAAGGGTCACAGGCCAGGGCTCCCTTCATAATTAACCTTGACTCACATTTAATCTTCCCACTTCTTACTACTGAATTTCTCAGTACAGGTTTGTAAATTCTTTGGAATGTCTAAAAACTGTAAAACTGAAAATGCATTTGCTAGTGAGTTTTAGCCCCACCCAGGGCACAAGGAAGTTATTGCCTCAGAGACCCAAAGCCTGTTTGCGGGAACAATTGATCTCTAATCACTTTTAATGACTGGTATAACTGGGAAACTCCCAGGCATAAGCTAGGACTGCCTTTTAAGACCTTTGTAAGACTAGGAAGAAGTTTTTTTGTTTTTTGTTGTTTTTTGTTGTTGTTGTTGTTGTTTTTTGCCCCTTCTCCAGAAAGGAGCAATATTCAGCTTGGCAACTTCCTCCAAAATCTATTCAGTCTGCCTCCCAAGTCCAGAACAGCCCCTGCAATGCCAGGGTCTCTGTGATTCCCAGGGTGGCAGGAACCAGAGCAATAACTCAATGTCCCCCAAGAAGTTCCTAGGCACTTTGGTTCAGAGAGAAGCCAAAGATCCCCTGAGATTTAGCTCAGATGCTTTGGTTTGGGCAACTCCTTCCAATGTCTCCCACTAATTTGGCTTGGTAGCTTTAGTCTGAACTTCCAGGTTTTTCAGTGATCTCCCAAAACTTAAGCCCATCGGTAGAGCTCTGGATTAAATTCTCAGGACACTGAAACCAGAGCATCAGCTCCTAATTATTTGGAGTAGTTAATATTTTAGCTAGACTTTAATTCTGAGATGCCAGATCAGTCAACTAAAAGCACTTCTTCATTCTTCCTAGAATAATGGGCATGGTCCCTAGCCTACCAGCAGACTTCCCATGAGAGTTTCTTTGCAGAGATCAGGAAAATTTGCCTACTGCTGGTCTACATGGCCACAGTATAGCCCAGAGCAACCTCTATATGGGATCCTGAATTCCAGTAAAACCAGTGTAAGAGAGGAGGACAGATCCATCTGAGGACCAGAAACCTCATGTCATGTCTCCTTAAAGAAATGAGGAAATATACCTCTCAGAGACAGCCTTCTCAGTTTTAAAATCAGTTGTGCCTATTAAGGGGTGTGAATAGGGATCAAGATCCAGATTGGTTACTAAACCTCTCCTGGAAAATAAGAAACCTCATGTGCCATCAGTTAAGATCAAAAAGTTGCTAGAAATGCTAAGGGCATAAAATTCTCTCTTCTGCTTTAATCTGTGCCTAACTCTGTGTTCAACTTTGAAATCTGCATTTAACTATGTCTGTTTGCTTGTGCCTAAAAAATCAGATTTGGAATTCACCTGTTACAAATCGGATAACAGGGAAAGGTAACCCAAAAACAAGACTTCAAATGTCAATACTGTCTTGAGAGTGGATTTAATGTATAAACTACAAGTGGAATTGGTTCAACTGCTAAAAAAGCAGAAAAACTTAGCAAAGTTCTTAATAATAAAATTCTTGTGACTTAGTTAATAAAGGTACTCCACTCACCTTAAAGTAAAAACTTATTAGAAACTGTAACTAAGAGTTAAGATTATTTATAAATGCCTTTATAGTATAAAACAACAGGAGGATAATAACTGAAATTATAACTGGTTAGATTTAGCCTAAACATACTACTGTGACTGTAATCTTAAACTAAACTTAACTTTGTTTATGGTCTCTTCAGACCTAGCCTCATCCCTTGTCTTTGCTTATGGTTATTTCATGAGAGCTTATAATGGAAAAAAATAGTTTTTCCTGTACTGTTAAAGTAAAATAACATCTTCATTGTAAAGGTGTAGAAGTAAAAAGCAAAGTACTAAAAAGTTAAGTTCATTTGATATGTTATATACTGTATTGGAAGAGTTTAGAAAGTATGTAAAAATCAAAAAAGATAGACTTCAGTATTGTCAAACTCTCTTGTGCATTCAAACCAGGCCTTCAATACACTGCAGGTTGCTTCTCCTTTTGAATTATTGACTAAGTTGGTCACTGACCCCTAAAACAATAAAGGTATCTACTACATCTCTGGTTGTGCTCCTGAAGTAGAAGGAAACTACATTGCAGTTTTGGACTCTGACAGACCCCTTAAGAAGTCTTGTCTGTTTACATCTCTTGTAGTTTAACTAAAAGGGCAGTGCCTCTTCTCATTCCTCTCCTCCATCATGGAAAACTGGGATTGGCAATTTATACCAAGCCCCATTATCTTCTACAGTCTTACTCTAGAGTTAACACATCATAAAATAACTCAAGGAAGAATGCTGTTTCCCACCAACTTTGGGAAGATGCAGCCTTTTCTACTTTTTCTACTTTTCTACTTTTGTGGTCCAGTATCCTTTTAGTAGGACCCTATATCTTCAAAGTTCTAATCAAGTTAATTTCCTTCAGAATCAACATTGGGGACTTCATCCATTTCACCCAGGATGCCAGATTAGACTTCCTCCAACCGCAATAGAATAGCAGGTGGGTTTTACACCTTGCCAGGTAGAGCCTATTGCCCTTAACCAGCTGGAAGTAATTTCAGAAGAATGACCATTGTCCTTCAGCATCCCTTTAAGAATAAAGGTGTAAATTCTCTGAGGGGGGCATTGAGGCAGGCTAGATAGGGAATCAGTAGACAAATCTGGAACCTGGCAGAAAAATCGCTGCCATTAAACACGTGGCCTTTGGTACCCCCAAGATGGCTGCTGGAAGACCTTTGTGAAAACTCCCATTTGGAATGAGATTTCTTCTGGAAGCCAGGAAAGCCCTGGATATTCTCCAGGGGCCTTATCATTGGGCCTTCCTGGGAGATTGATGGGTGAGATAACCAATCAGAACAGCAAACAACTGGGACTCCTCCCCCAATATTAGCAAAGGGGTGGAATAATTAATGATTTAAAAAGCAAGCAGGAAATCAAACTGACACCCTGCTCTTGCCTTCTTTTCCCCTGCTCTTACCTTTTTCCTCTCTTCTAGCCTTCTGCCCCCCCCCCCCCCCCCGCTGCATCTGGATCAACACACAAGTATTTATAATATGGGGATTTATAATCTGTAAAGGGGAATTGTAGTCTGTAAATAGACCCTCTTTATCACTTTTCAGCCCCTTCCTCTCTGCCTGGGACCCTTGATCTATTATTTTCTCCCATTTCTTCTCTCCGTTCCTTAATAAATTACTGGCCTAACTAACCTGGTTTGCTCTTGAAATTCATTTCTTGTAGCTTAGCCAAGAACCTTGAGAAAATCCGGCAACAATACCATTACCAGTAATGGAACCCACTATAGTTTTTTGAACGATTAATATTCACTTACATGCATTATCTTTATAACTAAATCCCTGCCCTTCTCACATGGGGCATCCCTTTTTTCATCAGTCACTCATGTCTACCCTATGCCAGGCCCTGTGCAGGGGAATGCCAGAGAAAGGAAGAGAAGAGATGTGGCTTCTGCCCAACGGAGCTCACAGACAAGGGAGCCAGGCCCGGAGACAATCAGTTCTAATAAAGGAGCAAATAGAAGTACTAACTGCAAGTGCAGGCAACCATGCTAGTTAGTGCGCAAACTGGGGAGCAATTAATTACAACCAGGGGATTGAAGTATCTCATACTGGATCCAGACCTTTAAAAAAAAAAATGGAAATTTTTGGCAAGTGAAGAAGAACATTCTCCAGGCAGGGAAACCATGAGTGCAGAAGCAGAGAGGCAAGAAAACACAAGTCTCCTGGGAGAAAGTCTAGGTGGGTGGAGTCATGGGACAGGGGGTGTGGCAAAAAAGAAAGACCAGATAGGAACGGTTCCATTGTGAAGGGCCATGTGTATCAGGCTAGAGTTGGGAGGAGTGCTGAGCAGGAGAGGGAGATGAGCAGATTGCATTTCAGAAAAAGCCTGAGCAGCTGCTGCCAACATATAAGAGTCTAGGACTTGTCAGGGCACGGTAAGAGTTGTGCTTCTCTGGTGGCAGAATGAAGGCCATGAATCTCAGCACCACATGTGGCTGAGTCATCAGTGGATACCTGAAACAAAGATTCCTATCCAATCTCTCAACATGCCATTCATAGCAATGCTTTTTCCTTTCCAAGATCATCCAGGTTAGCTGATATCGGGCTACAGGACATTCCTGATTTTTATACTCAATCCGAGAGAAAATGAAAAGCCACACAAAATTAAGTTGTTTTTTTTTAGAATTTATTTTATGTATTTATTCCCCCTCCCTCCATTGTTTTACACTCACTTTCTGCTCTCCTTGTCTGTTTATCTTCTTTTTATTAGGAGGCACCAGGAAATGAACCCAGGACCTCCCATGTGGGAAGGAAGTACCCATTCGCTTGAGCCACCTCCTCTCCCTGCTTGTTGTGTCTCTCACTGTGTCTCCTCATGGCATTGTCATCTTGTTGCATCGTCATTCTGTTGCCTCAGCTCACTGCGCCAGCTCATCACATCAGCTCACTGTCATGCTCATCTTCTTTAGGAGGCACCAGAAACTGAACCTGGGACCTCCCATGTGGCAGATGGGCACCCAACTGCTTGAACCACCTCTGCTTCCCACAAAATTAAGTTTTGGTCATAGTCCTGCTAGAAAAGATAGCTCTAAAAAGCCTATTAGAAATACTTAGAGAATTTGTTAAATTTCCTCATTTTGGTAATTGAATGATGATTGTGTAAGAGAATGTCCTTTTTCTTGGGAATGCACACTAAAGTATTTAGGGATAAAGAGGCATGTCTGCAATCTACTTTCAAGTGGTTCCTAAAGGGAATTTTATATCCTTAAATCAAGAGAGAGAGAGAGAGAATGGGGTGAAATGTAGATAATTGGTGAATCTAGGAAAAGAACCTCTTACCATGCCTCTAGTTGGACTTCTCATGGTCTTAGAACTGTGAGATTTTACCCAAATAAATGCCTTTTATAAAAGCCAGCACATTGACAGCAAATGTCAACGTAACAAAAACATACAAAGTCAAAGCAAACAACAGGGAGCTAATGTAGCTCAAGTGGTTCAGCACATGCTTCCCATATAGAAGGTCCCAGGTTCCTTCCCCCGTACCTCCTAAAAACTAACAAACATAGAAAGAAAAACCAACTCTCACTGGGGAGTGGATGTACTTCAGTGGTTGAGTGCCTGCTTCCCATGCACGAGATCCTGGGTTCAATTCCAAATACCTCCGAAGTAAGGTAAAAAGTCTATATTAAGAGTTTCTACAAATCAGTACAAAAAACTACATCAGGAAAACTTAACAACCCAGAATAATAATGGGCAAAAGATATGAACAGACAGTAAAAACAAATGGTTTTTAAACATATGAAAAGATGTCATCTTCACCCAAATTGAAAGGAATGCAAACTGAAATCTTGATAAGATACCATGTTTTGCTATCAGATTGTCAAATATCAAAGAGTTAGATAATATGCTACATTAACAGGTAGGTGGTATGGAGAAAAAGACATGTCATTCATTGTTAAAAAGGGTATAAATTATTGCATTCCCACCTATAAGTAAAAGTGATTTGCTGTTAAATATCAAATTTTAAAAGGCACATGACTGTGGCACAGAAATTTCAATTCTACTTATTTTTGTACAGATATTCTTTTCCATGTTCAAAATGACAAAAGACAAGGACATCACTGTAGCATTGTCTTTGAATAGAAAAAGATCAAAACTACTTAAACATCCACCAATGAGACAGTTTAATTAAATTATGGTGTACCCAAACAAAGGAATTTTATATAGCTGATAGAGAATGCGGGAGCTCTATTCTAATAACATTGAATAAGTGTAGGATAGTGATTAAGAGTGGCATCTGGAGCCAGCATGCCTCAGTTCAAATCCCAGGCTCAGTTACCTCAATATAAAATGGTGGAGGGAAGCAGATGTGGCTCAACTGATACAGCATCCCTCTACCAAATGGAGGGTCCAGGGTTCAATCTCCAGGGCCTCCTGACCCATGTGGTAAGCTCGCCCATGCACAGTGCTGCTGCGCACAAGGAGTGCTATGCCACACAGGGTACCCCCACGTAGGTGTGCCCCACGTGCAAGGAGTGCACCCTACAAGGAGAGCCACCCTGGGTGAAAAAGTGCAGCCCACCCAAGAGTGGTACCACATACACAGAGAGCTGACACAGTCAGACGACGCAACAAAAAAGAGATGCAGTTTCCCAGTGCTGCTGGATAATGCAAGTAGATGCAGAAGAACACACAGCAAATGGACACAGAGAGCAGACAACAGGGGGGAAGGGGAGAGAAATAAATAAAATAAATCTTTAAAAAAAAAGGTGGATAATCTACTTAAAAGGGATTTGTGAATGTTAAATAAGTTATTATATATAAAGTGTTTAGACCAATGACTGGCTTATTCTAAGTGCTATGTAAGTGTTTGACATTATTATTAAAATATCTGAGATTGCCTCTGTGGAGGAGAATTGGTTGGAGGAAGGGGAGGAAACAGACCTCTTTTTTCACCAATTAGGCTTTGTGCCTTATCAACTTTATACCAAGTGTGTCTATTACCTTTTCAAAACATGAATAGTTAAAAAGTAGTGGGGAAGTGGATCTGGCTCAAGCAGTTGTGCTCCCACCTACCAAATGGGAGGTCCCTGATTCATTTCCCAGTGCCTCCTAAAGAAGACAGCAAGCTGGAGCAACATGCAGGTGCAGCAAGCTGGCACAACAAAAGACAGAGAAGAAAAGCATAATGAGAGACACAACAAAGCAGGAAGTGGAGGTCCCTGGTGCCTCCTAAAGAGGACAAACAAGACAGTAAGCTGACATGATGGGCAGGCACAGCAAGCTGATGCAGCAAGATGACACAAGAAAGAGACACAACAAAACACAATGAGAGACAACAAAGCAGGGAATGGAGGTGGCTCTAGCTATTGGGTGCCTCCCTCCCATATTGGAGGTCCCGGGTTTGGTTCCCAGTGCCTCCTAAAGAAACAAGGAAGACAAACAAATACAGCAAGTACAAACAATAAGGGAGTGGAGAGAAATAAATAAATAAAGTAAATCTTTTTTTTTTTAAAGTAGTGGACTTCTGGGAAGATGGTGGACTATAAAGACATGGAACTCTCTTCTCTCCCAGAAAAATAGCTAGAGGAAAGGCAGAAATGGCCTGGGAAAAAATCTTCAAGGGTTTAGGACATCAGGGGAAGGCTGGACACAGCCCTGAAGTGAGAGGGACAAAGGAAAAGAACCGCAACAGCAAAACTGAGTTAAAATCGGCTGCTGCTACTGCCAGAGCCCTCCCCCACACTAAAGACACTTTTGAAGTCTCAGTCCTCTGGGCCAGCAGCAGCAGGGCTACAGGCAAGGGGGAGGGAGGCAGGGATTCACCTACCAAAGAAAGGAGAGAGGGGCACAACCTAAAGCTGACTCAACTTTCGACCCAAAATTTGGTTTGCTGTGTCCCAGTAGCCCTTCCAGGCCAGGTGAGGCTGTACCATTGTTTGTCTTCAGAGCTGGCAGGGACCTAAAGACATTGGGACTGGTTGCTGAGGACTCAGAGGGGAGTGAAATTATTTCCTGCCCCAGAAAAGGGAGGAGGCTACCAGCAAAGGTTGGAGAACCATCTCTGAGAAAGTTTAAATTACAAGGCTCTTAGCCTCAAGGCAGGATACTCTATCACATTGATCCAGTCCATGTTGCAGCAAACACATTCCAACCAGGCATTGAACTGAGAGGGCTGCCAAAGAGCACCAGCTGCTAGCAGAACAAGGAAGTGCACGAGAGAAAATTAATAGTAAGTAATCAATAAAATTGATTTGCCAAAAAAAAAAGTAAATAAGAGGTTTTTTCTGGCCTTTTTAGTCTACCTGACCAAGGCCCTAGGAAGTGGGTCTCCAACCTATTACTGGGTCAGGGCCCAGTTTTGAGCAACTAACAGGGACAATCCTAGAAACAAGACTCAAAGAACAGCACTAACATACAGCCTCCCACCACTAAATCCCTACAAAAGAGAGAGAAATTGAGCATCAGAGTTAAACTCACTATTCTAATCAGATGACTAGACAGCAGCAAAAAATTACAAGCCATGCTAAGAAAATGGAAGACACAGACCAAGAAAAGGAATATATCAAAGCCCCAGAAGAGACACAGGATTTGAGAGAACTAATTAACAAGATGCACACAAGTGTCCAAAATCAAATTAATGAATTGAAAGACAATATGGCTAAAGAGAAGACCTTGGGAAAAAAAAAAAAAACATTGAGGAAAATGGATGTGGCTCAAGCTGTTGGACTCCCATCTACTATATAGGAGGTCCAAGGTTCGATGCCCAGGGCTTCCTGGTGAGGGCAAGCTGGCCTGCATGGAGTGCCAGCCCAGGCGGGAATGCTGCCCGTGCTGGAGTGCCAGCCAGTGCAGAGAGCTGGCACAGCAAAATGACACAACAAGAGACACAGAGGAGAGAAAATAAGAAGACATAACAGAACAGGGAGCTGAGATGGCATAAGAGAGTGATCGCCTCTCTCCCACTCCAGAAGGTCCCAGGATTGGTTTCTAGAGCTGCCTAATGAGAATACAAGCAGACTCAGAAGAACACAGAGTGAACGGACACAGAGAGCAGATGGGGTGGGGGAGGGGAGGAGGGAGAAATAAATAAATAAATCTTAAAAAAAAAAAGAAGACATTGAGTGAGTGCAAAGAAGGATTTGAAAGCCTAAATCAAAAAGTAACAAAGCCCATGGAAATGAAAGGCATGATAATGAGATAAAAAGCATATTTGAGGCATACAACAACAGAATTGAAATGATACAAGAAAGAATAAGTGATACCAAAGACAGAACAGCTAAAACTGAAAATAGAAAAGAACAGAAAGAGAAAAGAATAGGGAAAAAATGAGCAGGGGCTCAGGGAGTTGAATGACAACACAACATGCAACAACATTCATGTCATGGGAGTTCCAAAAGGAGAAGAGAAGGGAAAAGGGGAAGAAAGAGTATTTGAGGAAATAATGATTGAAAATTTCCCAACTCTCACTAAAGAAATGAACTTACATAAACAAGAAGTGCAGTGTACTCCAATCAGAATAAACCCAAATAGATCTACTCTATGACACATACTATGCAGAATGTCAAACATCAAAGAAAAAGAAAATTCTGAGAGAAGCAAGGGAGAAGCAAACCATCACATACAAGGTGTAGCAGGTTGATATTATTGATGAATTCCAAAAAGAAATATTGGATTATGTTTGTAAACTGATCTTTTCCTTTGGGCATATTAGATTATATTGGATTCAGAGGTTTACTTTACTTGATTACTTAATCAAGTAAACCTCTTGTGCCAGTAGTCCCCACCAAGGGGTGGGGACTCACAAATAAAAGGCATGGCAAAGGACAGAGTTGAGGGTTTTTAATGTTGGAGTTTGATGCTGAAGCCTTAAGCTGGAGCCCCAGGAAGTAAGCTCACAGAGAAAAGAAAAGCCAGCTCCAGGAAGAGAGAAACCCTGAGCCCAGGAAGAAGCAAACCCTGGGAAGAAAGGAACCTTGAACCCAGAGAGAAGCAAGACCCTGGAAGGGAGGAACCCAGGAAGCCTGAACCCCTGCAGCCATCAGCAACCATCTTGCTCCAACACAGGAAAATAGACTTTGGTGAGAGAAGTAGCTTATACTTTATGGCCTGGTATCTGTAAGCTCCTACCCCAAATAAGTACCCTTTATAAAAACCAACCAGTTTCTGATATTTTGCATCAGCACCCCTTTGGCTGACTAATAACACAAGAGATGCCCAGTAAGACTCAGTGCAGATTCTTATCAGAAACCATGGAGGTGAGAAGATAGTGGTATGATACAATTAGGTTACTGAAAGAGAAGGACTGCCAGCCAAGAATTCTTTATCCAGCAAAATTGTCCTTCAAATGTGAGGGTGAGCTTAAAATATTCACAACCAAATAGAAACTAAGAGAGTTCATAAAAAGAATCCCCCTTTCCATGAAATACTAAAGGTATCCTTAGAGCTTGAAAGAAAAAGACAGGCGAGAGAGAGGTTTGGAGGAGCGTATACAAGAAAGAATAGCACAAAGGATAACAAAAAGAGTAAAAGGGCAAAAATAAGATATGACATATGAAAACCAAACAATAAAATGGTGGAAGCAAATAATGCATTTAAAGTGATATCATTGAATGTGAATGGATTAAACCCCCCAATCAAAAGATATAGGCTGACAGAATGGATTAAAAAAGCACGAGCCTTCCATATGCTGCTTAAAAGAGACTCACCTTAGACCCAGGGATACAAACCAGCTGAAAGTAAAAGGCTGGAAAAAGATATTCCACACAAATAATAAACAAAGAAGAATAGGGTAGCTATACTAATATTGGGTGAAATAAACTTTAAATACAAAAAAGTTATAAAAGATACAGAAGGTCATTATATAATAATAAAAGGGACTATCCACCAGGACAATATAACAGACATAAATATCTATGCACTTAACCAGGGTGTCCCAAAATCCATGAGGCAAGCTCTGGCAAAACTAAAGGAAGAAATAGACATCTCTACAATAGTCATTGGAGACTTCAGCAGATCACTCACATCATTAGATATAACAACTAGACAGAAGATCAACAAGGAAACAGAGAACTTGAACAATATGATAAATGAGTTAGACCTTACAGACATATATAGAACATTGCACCCAAAATCAGGTTATACATTCTTCTCAAGTGCCTATCATGGATCTTTCTCCAGGATAGACCACATGTTAGGTCACAAAGGAGATCTCAATAAATACAAGAAAGCCTGAAATTATATAAAGCACCTTCTCCGATCATAAAGTAATGAGAATGGAAATCAATAATAGACAGGAAAAAGGTAAATTTGTAAATGTGTAAAGGTTAAAATAACACACTCCTGAATAATCAGCAGGTCAAAGAAGAAACTGCAAATGAAATCAGTAAATATACTGATATTAATGAAAGTGAGAACACAGCTTATCAAAACTTAAGGGATACAGCAAAGGCAGAACTGAGAGGGAAATTTATAGCCCTAAATGCCTGTATTAAAAAAAAAAAAAGAAAGAGCTAAAATCAAATATCTAACTGAACAACTGGAGAAACTAGAAAAAGAACAGCAAACCAATCCCACAGAAAGCAGAGGGAAAGAAATAATAAAGATTAGAGCAGAAATAAATGAAATTGAGAACCCAAAAAAAAAGAACAAAATCAATAAAATCAAAAGCTGATTTTTTGAGAAGATCAATAAAACTGACAAACCCTTAGCTATACTAACAAAGAAAAAAGGAGAGAAGATGCAAATAAGTAAAATCAGAAATGAGAAGGGGGAAGTTACAACTCACCCCACAGAAATAAAAAGGATCATACGAGGATATTATGAGAAACCATATGCCAACAAACTAGACAATCTAGATGAAATGGACAAATTCCTAGAAATGCACAACCTACATTAACACTACAAGAAATACAAGAACTTAACAAACCAATCACATTTAAAGAGATTGAACCCATCATCAAATATCTCCCAACACCATTGACTACGGGGTGCAGTGATGTTCAGAGATGTACTTACTGGGTGCAATGGATGTCTCACGATGATGGGAGAGAGTGTTGCTGTGGGGGGAGTGGGGGTGGGGGCGGTGGGGTTGATTGGGACCTCGTATTTTTTGAATGTAATTCGTAAAAATAAACAATTTTAATTAAAAATTTAAAAAATTAAAAAAAAAAAACTCCCAACAAAGAAAAGTCCAGGACCAGATGGCTTCACAGGTGAATTCTACCAAGCATTTTGAAAAGAATTAACAGCAGTCCTGTTTAAACTCTTCCAAAAAATTGAAGAGAGAAAATTACCCAACACATTTTATGAAGTCAATTTCACCCTAATAACAAGAGCCAGATAAAGACACTACCAGAAAAGAAAATTACAGACCAATCTTTCTAATGAACATAGTTGCAAAAATTCTCAACAAAATACTTGCAAATCAAATCCAACAGCATATCAAAAGAATTATACATCATGACCAAGTGGGATTTACTTCTGGTATGCAAGGCTGGTTTAACCTAAGAAAATCAATCAATGTAGTACACCACATTAACAAATTGAGGGGGGATAAAACCACATGATCATCTCAATTAATGAAGAAAAGGCACCCAATGAAATTCAGCATCCTTTCTTGGTAAAATTACTTTGAAAGATTGCAATAGAAGGAAAATTCCTCAATATGATAAAAGGCATATACAAAAAACCCACAGCAAACATCATACTCAATTGGTAAAGTTTGAAAGCTTTCCCTCTAAGACCAGGAACAAGACAAGGATGTACTAGAAATTCTAGCTAGAGCAATTAGACAAGAAAATATAATTAAAGGCATCCAAATAGGAAAAGAGGAAGTAAAACTCTTACTATTTGCAAATGACATGATCCTATATTTAGAAAATTCTGAAATGTCTACAACAAAGCTACTTGAAGTAATAAATGACTTCAGTAAAGTGGCAGGATACAAGATCAGCATGCAAAAATCAGTAATGCTTTTGTGTACTAGTATTGAACAATCTGAGGAGGAAATAAGGGGGGAAATTCCATTTACAATAGCAACAAAAAGATTCAAATACCTAGGAATCAATTTAACCAAAGAAGTACAGGACCTAACATGCAGAAAACTACAAAACAGTATTAAAAGAAATCAGTGAAGACCTAAACAAATGGAAAGACATTCTATGTTAATGGATTGGAAGACTAAATATCATGGAGATGTCAATCCTACCCAAACTGATTTATAGATTCAATGCAATACCAATAAAAATCCCAACAGCCTACTTTACAGAAATAGAAAAGGCAATTACAAAATTCACTTGGAAGGGAAAGTGCACCCAAATAGCCAAAAAGCATTCCAAAAATGAAGAGCAACATGGGAGGAATTTCACAGCCTGGTCTTGAAACATAGTACAAAGCTACAGTGGTCAAAACAGCATGGTATTGGCATAACGATACACACATCGATCAGTGGCATAGAACTGAGAGTTCAGAAACAAACTCTCACCTCTATGGTCAACTAGTTTTTGACAAACCTACCAAGTCCATGTTAACAGGAAGAAACAGTCACTTCAACAAATGGTGCTGGGAGAACTGCTTATTTATAACCAAAAGAATGAAAGAGGACCCCTATCTCATACCCTATAGAAAAATAAACTCAAAATGAATCAAAGACCTAAATATAAAAGCCAGGACCTTATTTATTTCTCTCCCCTTCCCCCCCACCCCGTTGTCTGTTCTCTGTGTCTATTTGCTGCGTCTTCTTCTTTGTCCGCTTCTGTTGTTGTCAGCAGCACAGGAATCTGTGTTTCTTTTGTTGCATCATCATGTTGTATCAGCTCTCCATGTGTACGGAACCATTCCTGGTCAGGTTGCACTTTCTTTCGCCCTGGGTGGCTCTCCTTACAGGGCACACTCCTTGTGCGTGGGGCTCTCCTACGTGGGGGACACCCCTGCGTGGCAGGGCACTCCTTGTGCGCATCAGCACTGCACATGGACCAGCTGCATACGCGTCAAGGAGGCCCAGGGTTTGAACCGTGGACCTCCCATGTGGTAGACGGACGCCCTAACCACTGGGCCAAGTCTGCTCCCCTCAGTATGTTTTTAATGATATATGAAGAAGTGAGCATCTACACCTACCAAGGGGAAAAGCAATCTGGCATTGTCCCTAACTCAGCTGTGATACTGTACAAGCCATGATGATCAGAAGAAGGGGTCATCTGGAGGGGCATTTCATACAGTGACCAGAGCCCAAAGACCACCCTCCTTGAGTATAAATAAACCTTAAAACAGCTTTTACTCCCAGTTTGGAAGCACTCATGCCAGTCAAGATTCCCAGAACCCCAGGAGCTGGGTTGGAGGATGGAAGGCCCAACATGTTCACTCCGAGGGACTATTTCTAGATTAAGGTGAGGTGGCAGGCCCAAGGTCAGAAAGGTCCAGACCAGTACATTGGGAGCAGATGGACTGCCTGGTCAGGCACCTTTGGGCCTGGCTGCTCGACCTACACTGTATACTCAGTGCCTTTGCCTCCTGACCATGAATTCCTCGCATTGCAGCTTTGCCTCTGCCTCCCCAATAGAGTACTCTGAGATATAGGTAGAACCGAAAGATGAAGAGGAGAGCTTATGCTGAGAAAGCAGGTATAGCCGCAGTGAAGAGTGACGACAGTCCTCTGAGGCCTCCAACACTATGGCTACAGTACCACTATGCCCATGAAAGGTGCATGCAGGGCCCTCAAGGGGTCTCAGAGAGCTCTGCACCTTCCACCCCCAGACAGGCAAGGGACCTACCCAGCCCTGGAACCTTCAGGATCAGGGCTTGGATGCAAAGAATCTCCACTGAGCACACATGCACCAAGCACCAAGAGATGAAAGTGATGCCACACACTCATTGATCTACCCAACAAATATTTACTGGGCACCTACAAGTCCCTGCTCTCACAAAGCTTACCTTCTAGTGGGCAAGACTGAAAACAAGCACATAACCAAATAAACGATGCCCTTTCAGACAGTGGCGCTTTCTGACTAAGAAAACTAAGCAGGAGCAGCGGGAGATAGAAAGTGATGTGGGAATGCAAGCTGCTGATAAGGTGGTTGGGAAAGGTCTCTCCCAGGAGGTGACAACAGAGTAGAGGCCTGAAGGATGAGAAGCAGCAATCCGTGTAAAAATGGGCAAAGAACATTCTACACAGAGAGAGCCACAGAGTGAGTGAGGCTCTGAGCAGGACCCAGCTTGGCATGTTCAAAGAACATCATGAAGATCAGTGTGGCTGGAGCCAAGTTAGCAAGGGCACAAGGGCTGGAGGTCAGGTGGGGCGGTAGGAGCAGGTAGACTGCCCAGCGGCCTGCGGGCCGTGGAAGGACGTTGGATTTCATTCTAACTGTGAGGTAAACCATTAGATGACTTTACAGAAGGCTGCTGTGTGGAAAGTAGCCTGGAAGGGGAAGAACTTAAGCAGTAATATTAGTTAAGAGGGCTATTATGATAGGGAGGAGGCAGGGGGGAGGGCAGAAGGAAGGAAGGGCATATACACTCTGCCGGTCCCACATTCCTTGCCTGGCCCAGACCCGGGTCTCTGAGAAAGGGACAGGGATAGGTGGAAACAAGATCCCTGTTAAAGAGATTTGTCTGACAATCCAGTGCAGTTAATCCTTGCATGCCCATAGTTTTTAAAAAAAGAAAAGAAAAAAAGTGAAGAAATTAAAGTTTGAGTAACTAGAGAGTTGCCTGCAAAAAAATGAACAGATTCAAAAAACTCAAACTATTTCTAGAACAGTATCCGACCAGGCTGCTCATTACAGCATGTCTGTGCTGTGCAATCCATAACTCATACAGAGACAATGAAAATAAAGTGGTTGCAGATCTAGGATGTGTTGTGAGTGCTTAGCATCAGAACTGCAATATAAGGAGCAGGACTGTATGGGAGATGACATAGATGAAGATGCATTGGAAATATTTAATAGGAATGTGGAAGAGTTTGAGTTAACAAATATTGACATGGTTCTATGTACTGTGGGCTCATTATCTAACAAAATGTTCAAGCTGTTTGATACAGTAATTACGAATTCTTCCTTTGGAGCAAAAAATAATAAAGGGACAGATATGGCTTTTCTGAAGACTGCTTAGGAAATGGCAAGACCAGCAGTATATACTTTACATAAATCCTCAACTAGAGAACATATTCAAATGAAAGTTGCAGAATGGAAAATTAAGGTAGATATCATTGCAGAGCTGAGATATGACCTTCTAGCATCATACAAATTTCATAAAAAGAAATCAGTGGACATTGAAGTGGACCTAATTCAACTTTCTTTTTTAAACCTCCAAAGATCTTAAAATCTAATTAAAATGAATAAAAAATTTGTTTGCTAAAAAAAAATCCAACAACTAGAGAGCTATTACAGCTGTCAAAGTAGATGATGGTGGCTTGGAAGAGGGTGGCAATGCTGGATACTGAAATGTTGTTGGGATTCTGCATGCATATAGTTTTATAATTTTTTAAAGATTTATTGTATTTATTATTTTCCCCAACCCCCTCTTTGTTTGCACTTGCTATGCTTGTTTGTCTTCCTTGTTTCTTTTTTTAAAAGATTTATTTTTTCCCCCTTCCTCTCCTCCCACCCTGCTGTTTTTACTGTCTGTGTTGTCTTCTCATTTTCTCTCCTCTAGGATTCGCTGGGGTTTGATCCTGGAGACCTCTGATGGGAAGAGAGGTTCTGTCAGCTCTGCCACCACAGTTCCTGGTTTCTGTGGTGATTCACCTTGATTCTCCCCTTGTCTCTCTTCTGATGTGTCATCATCTTGCTGCAGGACTCACTTGCGCAGGGCACTGGCTCACCACACGGGCACTCGTGTGGGCACTGGCTTGCTGTACAGGCACACTTTCTCTTTTTCTTTTTCACCAGGCCCCAGGGATTGAACCCAGGTCCTCCCATATGGTAGGCAGAAGCTCTATCAGTTGAGCCACATCTGCCTCCCCTCCTTTTTTCTTTAGGAAGCATTGGGAACTGAACCCAGAACCTCCAATATAGGAGGGAGGAGCCTAATTGCTTGAGCCACCTCCATTCCCTGCTTTGTTGTGTCTCTCATTATGTTTTTCTTCTTGTGTCTCTTGTTGCATCAGTTTACCATGCCTGCCCATCACACCAGCTTGCTGTCTTATTTGGAGGCACCAGGGACCTCCCATATGGTAGGCAGGAGCCCAATCACTTGAGCCACATCTGCTTCCCATTTTTGCACATATTTTGAAGGAAGAGCCCACAGGACTTGCTCATAGATTGGGTCTAGGGGAGTGAGGAGTTCAAGGATGACTCCAAGGTGTTTAAGCTGAGCTAACTGGGCATATGATGATGCCTCTAACTGAAATGGGGTGGGGAGCAGAGAGGTCTGGGATCAAGAATTTTATCTGAGGGTCATTTATTTTGCAGCATCAAATAGGCAGTCAGGTATGAGTCTGGAACCTTAGGGAGTGGTTGAGGCTAGAGACATCAATGGGAGTCATCATAGCAGACCACCATAGCAGGTGGCATTTAAATTCTGGGGTTGGAGGAAGAGTAGAGATGGACTGGGCTCTGGGCAGATGGTCAGGGAGAAAAGGAGCAGCTATGAAGATACAAGGACAACCGAGTGGTGACTGGGAAGTGCTTCAGAAAGGAGCACATTGAAAGTTGCTGATGGATTAAAAGTAAGAGGAGGACTGAGAATTAACCATCGGAAAGGAAAATTGGCATGACCTTTAAATGAAATGCTAGGGGGTGCTAGCCTCCTGAAATCGACTGAGGAGAAAATGAGAGGTGAGGAAAAGAATGAAGAGGATGAGAAGGACCCAGCAGGAAACAGACAGCACCATCGGCCGGAGTTGTCCTAGGAGATATCTTCACGAAGGTGCTATTTTCTGAGGTAGGACATAGTTAAGGGTACCAGGGAAAAGGAACCCTTCCTCACCAGCAGGAAGCTATGAAAACCCTGAGGCCTGACGATCAGGAGGGGAAAATTGTACTAAGTGAAGCCAGGGGAGAGGCCACGGGAGAGGGGCCACCGCAGCAGATGTAGTTGAGGAAAGCGGCCACTCAGATACACTGCAGCGTAGGGAAGAAGCACAAAGAATAAATGTGGCTGAACTCAATCGAAAGCCAGCAGGTCAGGAAGCCTGTGTGGCTGAGTTCACAGAAGGCAGAGATGGTAGAGAATGGATTTTGGAGTGGGTGGAGGGGAGCAAATGGGAAACAGCTGAAAGCTAGGCAATCCCCCACCCCCCCACACACACACACGTACAGGTGACTCCAATACAACCAAAAGAGACGGTAGTGTGAGGCACAGAAGTAAAGAGAGCAAGCCTTGATATCAAGCCCCAGCCTCACCACTGTCTGGCCATGGACACAGTGGTTTAATATTCCTAGGTATTGTGACAATTCAATGATACCACGGATACACAGATATATAGCATTGGGGCTCAATAAATTGTAGTTATTATTAAGTGCTATAAAGACACAAATGATTCCAAAATAGCATTTGTTTATTTTAGCTTTGAAGTATCATGTTTTAAAATGATGGTGATTTAGTGTTTTTGACCAATAAAGAATATATACGTTCAATGAGCAGGACAAGCTGCAACTTCTGCAGAGAATCGCAAGCAAGGGGTTTCGTTATACTGTTTGGAACTTCGCTTATGGCTTGCTGTTTCCACTCGGTGGCAGCAAACCCCAATCATGGATTCCATTGTTTGGCAAGATGAGTCTAAAGATTATAGACAGAAAGACACCTGGCAATATGTACCTCCTGATGGAAGTACACATCACCTATAAAGTAGCCTTTCCAAAAAATCAAACCTGAATCCAGTTAAGGTTCTGGGCCAATTTACAGGAAATGTAAGAGAGAAAGGGAATGTTAAATGACATCATGGGATGTGGGCAGCAAAATCCAGAGTATGAAAAACTCCAGAGGACCAAACCTAGTCTCTTTAACAAAAAAAAAACAAAAAACAAAAAAAACAAGGAAAAGAAAAAGCTATTGGGGTATCAACAGATTAAAAGAGACCAAAGAATCAAATAAACAAATCACAATTAACAACATTTATGGGAAAATCAGAGAAATGTGAATGCCAAATGGGTAAACCATGATATTAAGGAATCATTGTTAAATTTGGGGGGTGGGGGGGAGCGTGGAGGTGGAGAGTGATATTCTGGTTATAATTTTTAAAGAAAGTACTTGTCTTTGGAGAAACATATTGAAATACAGGTGTAATGTTATAATGTCTGAGAATTCAAAATAATCAGGCAGGGAGGGACGGGGAATGAATGAGAAGTTAAAACAAAATTGGGCGTGAGTTAGTAATTGTTGAAGATGAATTACAATACTTGGGAGTCCATTATACCCTCGTTCCCCCAAATGCTGTAAGCAGTCCAGAAGAATGAGCTTCAGCAGGGGGCTTGTTAGAAAAGCAGAGTCTCAGACCTACTAGATCAGAATCTGCAGTTTAACAGGATCCCCAGGTGATTCACACACTAAACTTAAAAAGCACAAAATCACACTATCCCTTCTACTTTTGTGTATGTTTGAAATTTTCCACAAGTATAAACAAGAAATTATAAAAATAAAATTGATAATTATCAGCAAATGTTACATAAAATATTGATGTTTCATTCAGTATTGGGTGGGGTGAATTGGATGCTTCCCAGATGGCAAATATTTCTAGTTTTTCTATCAATAGTAATTATTCATAATTGTAGTTTAATATAGTTGAAAATATAGCACATATCAGTATATTTAAACCTTGCAATAAAGCTTATAAAGTAAGCATTTTTACCAATTTCAGCAATGTGAACTAAAGTTTAGAGGAAATAAACTACTCATCCAAGATCCGACAGCTTAAAGTAGAAAAGCCAGATCTCCATACCAGGACATTTAGTTCCAAAACCCATTCTTTTCCATCACTACACAGTATCTCTAGGAACTGAAATGTATCCCAGGCATTTGGTTTTATATTTCTATTAAAGAAGGTTTTTCTTAGAAGTATGACTTGTTAGGACACAGTTAATTTTGCTTCCTGTTTTTGACTTCTACTGACATACTGCTTGTAAAATAATGCAGCTCATAATAGCCCAAAACTGGAAACTACCCAAATGCCCTTCAGCGTGTGAATGGTTAAACAAACTGTGGTGCATTCATACCATGGACTACTCCTCAGCAATAAAATGGAATGAACTATTGATACACACAAGAACTTGGATGACTCTCAAGGAAATTATGCTGAATAAAAAAGGCCAATCTCAGAAGGATACATAATATATAATCCCATTTATATCATATAACATCATGAGATAATATAACCATAGAGGTAGAGAATGGATTAGTGGTTGCCAGAGTTTAAAGATGAGGGGAGGAGATGGAAGTGTCTATAAAATGATAATAGGAGGGAGTCTTGTGGTGATGGTATAAATATGTATCTGGTTTGTGGTGGTAGTTACACAAAGTACACCCGTGATTAAATTTCATATAGTTATACCCACATACATATACACAAAAGGTACAAATATAACGTGTATAAGCTCTGAGGATTGTACCAATGTCAATTGCTTTGTTTAGATATTATACCATGACCATGGAAGATATTAACATTAGGGGAGGCTGGGTGAAGGGTTCACAGACTTCTTACATTTCTTTGCAAATTCCTGTGAATCTATAAATATTTCAAATTAGAAAGCTAAAAAATGATCAGGAGGTGCTACAGGCATATAATGGGGGAGGGAAGGGATGCCACACGGTCTCCACAGCAAGAATTGCCCTGTGTCCTTCATGATATTCCACTATCCCACCAGAGATCTTATAAGTGAAAAATCTGTTTATAATGATCTGAGAACAGAAAGTGCTTTACATAACCTCTCCCCACACACACGAAAAATTTATTTTGGCATGGCTTAAACAAGCTTTTCAGAAACCAAACTGACATATAAATGGAGGAAAGATTAAACTTAGTTTTGTCAAGAACCTTGCAAGTGTTGTTGGTCATTTCAGAAATTCAAATTGCTTTTTGTCCAGACATCTCCCAGATATAGGTGTCAATGCAATATCTTTGGGTCACTCTGCATTTATAGCTGCAAATGCACAGGCAAATAGATACGGAGAAGATTTGAAACTCTTTTTTGTCAGACTTAGAACCAAATACAATATTATTAAATCACCAGAGATGAGTGAAATGCAAGGGTTTCAAAGGTTATTTCAAGAAAATTTCATTTTTTGTCACCTTACAATTTTATAATACAATGATGAAAACTATATGATGTTTACATATTAATATTATTTGCTCATATTAGGTTTGCTATCTATTTCAACCTCACTTTGATACTTTCCCCATAGATCTCCCTCATAATTTCTTCATAGCAGTGTTGTCCAACAGAAATATAATGGGAACCATATATATAATTTACAGTTTTCTAGTAGTCATATTAAAGACGTAAATAGAAACAGGAGAAATTAATTTTTTAACTTTTTAAAATTGAAGTTTATAGTTCATACACCAACATCCATAAACAATAATTTTATAGTACAAGTTGTGAACTTACAAAACAAAACATGCATATCATCATACAGAACTCCAATACAACACCCCACCACCAACACCCTGCATTGTTGTGAAACAATTGTTACAAACTATGAAAGAGCATCATCAAAACATTACTACTATTATAGCCAACATCCTACATTTGGTATATTTTTTCCCAACCCACTGGCTAATGACACCATGTATTAGTATTATATGCTTGTTATAGTTCTTGAGAGAGTGTTCTCATATTTGTTCTGTTAACCACAGTCCATCTTCCACCACAGGATTCTCTGTGTTATATAATCCCATGATTTGTACAATCCATTCAAAGTGTACACTCAGGGAAACGGATGTGGCTCAAACATTTGGGCACCCACCTATACATGGGAGGTCCCAGGTTCAGTTTCTGGTGCCTCCAAAAGAAGAGCCAACTGTGAGCACAAACAATGAGGGGGTTGGGGGCGGTGAATAAATAAATAAAAATGAATCTTTAAAAACACCAAACAAACCAAAGTGTACACTCAGTGTCTCTCAGATCTCTTATAGAGTTGTGCTATCATCACCTCAGTCAATTTTAGAATGTTTTCATTACTCCAAAAGGAAAAATTCCATACCCTCTTAAAACACCCTACCATTGTCCCTTAGAATTGATATATCTTCTTATCTTCTTTGACATTGCTGCAAAAATATTACAGTATTGCTGTTAACTATAATCCAGAGTTACATGTGTTGTAACTTTCCCATGTATCACCATACACTTAACACTTTGTGAAGATAGAACATTCTTATACCATTAACCACAATCTTCATCCACCACCAATATCACTGTTATACAGTCCCTAGGTGAAATTAATTTTAACATACTTTATTTGCCCCAATAAATAAAAAATATTATCATTGCAACATATAAGCAATATAGAAAAATTATTAGTGAGATATATTTTACCTTCTTTTTTTGTACTCAATCTTTGAAATTAGGTGTGTAGTTTACATTGCAGTACAACTCACGACTAGCTACATTTCAAGTGCTCAAGAGCCACATTTGGCTAGTGACTACTGTATTGGCACAGCTCTATAGCTTTATATATTAATCCATCCTCTCTTTCCTGTAACTTATCAAGAAATGAAGTCTCTCAGAAACTTTAAATACTGGATACCAAATATATGCCTCTATGTGAGGTGAAATTTTCGGATAGGAGATTTGGTAGTAATACTAGCCTATGTCCAAACAAATGGGAATATATTAAAATTCACTTATAATAAAACCCAGTATATGGGAAGCGGACTTGGCTCAATGGATAGAGCATCCATCTACCACATGGGAAGTCCATGGTTCAAACCCAGGGCCTCCTTGACCCATGTGGAGCTGGCCCACGTGCAGTGCTGATGAGTGCAAGGAGTGCTGTGCCATGCTGGGATGTCCCCCCATGTAGGGGAGCCCCACATGCAAGGAGTGTGCTCTATAATTCTTGAAATTATGAGTGTCTGTAGGTTATATATTTTTTTAATTCTATTTTAAGATAGTAAAAGTGGTATTACCAAACATAAGTTACATAAAAGGGACCATTGGGTCTCTTACTTATCTAGATCAGTCTTCTCAATTCATAAAGAAACTAAGAGACAGAGTGAGAAAAGAACTTACTTAGTGTTTCCCTCTGATTCTTAGCGTTAACATAAATACCTGATTAGGGTAGGCTATGTCAGGATCAGCAAACAGTAGCCAGAGGGCCAAATTCACTACCACCAGTGTTTTTTTTGTTTTTTATTCCCACCTCACGGCGCAGCCCCCCCCCACCCCCGTCTTGCTTTGCTGTCTTCTCTTCTGTGTGTGTGTCCATTCACTACATATTCTTCTGTGTGTCTGTATTTATTTTTTTATTTACTCCCCCCCACTCCCCGCGGGTTGGTTGTTGTCTGCTCTCTGTGTCTATTCCCTGCACACACTTTTTGTGTTTTTGCTTTTCTCCCTTTTTGTTGGGTCACCTTGCTGAGACGGCACTCTGCAGCGCTTGTGGGCCAGCAGCTCTCCGTGGCATGCAGGGAACCTGCCTTCACAAGGAGGCCCCGGGACACGAACCCAGGGCCTCCCATATGGTAGACGGGAGCCCAACTGATTGAGCCACAGCCGCTTCCCCACCTGTGTTTTTAAATAAAGTTTTATTGAAGGTCAGCCAGGCCCACTCCTTTACATATTGTTTAAGGCTGCTTTCTACACCACAACAGCTGAACTGAGTAGTTGTGACAAGAGACCTTATGGCTTATAAGGCTTAATATACTTACTATCTGGCTTTTTACAGAAAATATTTGCTGACCCCTGGACTAGATTATACTGTGGTAATCAACAACCCCAAATCTCATTAGCTTAAGAGAACAAAAGTTTGTTTCTCTCTTACATGACATGTCCCTCATGAGTAGGCTGCAGCTCTATTCCATTTCATTTTTACTCTGGAAATCCAGGTTAATGGCTCAGCCTGTATCTGAAATGTGGCTGATCTGGGAGCAAGGGGAAAAAGATACAAGTGAACCATGAACAGACTCTTACAGCTTCTGTCTAAAAGTGACACACATCATTTCCACTCACATTTCTTTGGTCAAGTTTGTCGTTGAAGGCATGGGGAAGTATTATCCTCCCCCAGGAGGGGGCAATGGATATTTGTGAATAAGATGTAAAGTCTACTTCCCTACACTTGTGTCTGGCCTGGCCTTGTGACTTGCTTTGACCAAAAGAATATGACAGAAGTGACACTGTGACAGTAGGGCCTAACTTTTATAAAACTGGCCTTTTCCACTTTGATGCTCTCTTGGAAGCCAGCTGCCTTGGAAGAAGTGTGACTAACCTGAGGCTACCAGGCTATGAGGAAGTCTAAGCTAGCTAGCCATGTGGAGACAAAAGGTCATGTGCAGGAGCACC
Organism: Dasypus novemcinctus; assembly: GCF_030445035.2. Taxonomy (NCBI): domain Eukaryota; kingdom Metazoa; phylum Chordata; class Mammalia; order Cingulata; family Dasypodidae; genus Dasypus; species Dasypus novemcinctus. The sequence continues at coordinate 81,531,530 of NC_080680.1, read as the reverse complement.
AAGGCACCTTGTAGTCTAGCCAAGCTGCCAGCTGAGTGCAGCTGAGTGGATGACCCCAGTCTTTGTCATATGGAACAGAAGAATCCCCCAGCCAAGCTGGGACTAATTCCTGGCCCACAGAATCATGGGAAGAATAAATTGTTGTTGTTTTAAATCACTGAGCTTCATGGTAGTTGGGTGGGTAACAAGAGATAACTATTCTCTGGATAGCCCAAGGCATTCTACAGGAAAACATGTACTATTACCTTTGAATTAAACATTTTTAAGAAATTATATATTCCTCCTCCCTGGAAATTTTCTTAACATAGATTCAGACCAAATTCTCATTTTTTCAGGACACATTTTCCAACGTGCTTATAAAGATTCACATATCAAATTTGAACCACATATTCTGCATCACCCCCAACGCAATGAAACAGGGTTAAATGTCCTGAGGCACTTGCGATACACATACAAACTGCAATTTGAAGGACCATTGGGCTCAGCAGGCTTCCAGACCAAGACTGGACCCCACACCAAAACATCCATTCCAGCTTGGGGAACTGAGTCTACAAAAGAAATTCTGGAGACACAACTGCCAGACCTTTATGTTCAGCCCTATGAAATTCTTTTGACCACCCTATGGTTGTATGTTGTACCAGACCACCCACTTGGATACACACACCTCGTTGCAAGCCTGCCCAGAGACTGGCGGAGAAGCCACAACCCCATCATCAGTACCACCAAAAGCTAAGTATTCCTGACCCCTCTGAAAATCACAAGTACTACTCAGAACCTCAAAACCCCTAAGTTTTCACTGCCCTGTGGCAACCTTAGCCTGGAACAAGACATCATTCATAATTAAGAGATTATTGCATCCGTAATTAACTAAGAGATGATCATGGTGGAATCTTCTTGGAGAGCTATGTGGAGTTGCACGATAAATAATCTCACCACTAACCATGCCCACTGGGAAATTGCTGAGTTAATAATCTTGATTGTAAGATTCTTAGCTGTTTTTACCTGGCTTGCCATTGTGGTTCGCTGCTGCCGACCAAGAAGATCCTCCTTCCCCCCATCACCTTCTCCATCTCTGTTCAGTGTCTCCAATAGTGTTGATGAGCAGCTATAATCCCTACAAGAGCATATTTGTGACCCGGTGGATGCATAAGTATGAATATGTTGATTGTTTAGCCACAGAGGGGAGAATATGATGGAGGAAAGTAGCCTTCTGTAATAAAACAGTGCTGCAGATCATGCAGGCAAAATCGCACACAAAAATTTTGTTTTCCTTTTTTTAAAATTTTCTTTTTTTTTAAAGATACATAAATCACACAAAATGTTACATTAAAAAATATAAGAGGTTCTCTTATACTCCCCACTCCTCCCACATCGATAACTTCTTTCATTAGCGTGGTACATTCATTGCATTTCAAAAATATTTTTGATCTTTTACTCAACTGGACAAATGCTGTAGTGCTTTTATGATGATTCTAGATATTTTGTTGGGCAATAACTGTAACTTCTCTCAAATAAATGTTACTATTACCTTTCAAATAACCTTTTAAAAAATTTTTTTACATTGGAAAATTTCAAGCCTTTACAAGAGTGGACAGAATAGTATAATGAACCCATGCACTCATCCCTGAACTACAACACTTGTCCACTCATGGCTAGTTTGGTTTCATCCATATCCCTGCCCATCCCACTGAATCAGAATGTATCTCTTAAAAATAAGATTATTTTGAAAGCATAGTCCTAATACCAGTCTCATAATGAAAAATTAATAAAATTTCTTCAGTGTGATACAGGGGCATTTTCAGGACTTGGAATTGTCCTGAATGATATTGCAGGGACAGATGCAGGACATTATATATCCTGCCATAACCCACTGAATGGACTGGAAGAGAGGGTAATCTACAATGTAAACTCTAATCCATGCTGTGTAGCAGAGCCCTAAGATGTATTCACCTGAGGTGAAGATGGTGAACCCCAATACCAGGGAACCGAGAGTGCCCACAACTCCAAGCAGGAGAATCGCATCCATCAACCATGTGGGATCTAAGCCCCCTCTCGACATACAAGTGGAGTGGACATCACCATCCCAGGGTCCACAGAATGGAGGGATAAAATATGGATTAGAGGGATTTACTGGTATTCTACTATAGAACTAGTGTGACTAGTAATGGAAGAAACTGTAGCATTGATGTGGAGAAAGTGGCCACAGTAGTTGCTGAGGGTAGGGAGAGGGAAGAAGAGATGTGATGTGGGGGCATTTTGGGACTCGGAGTTGTCCTAAATGATATTGCAGGGACAGATGCTGGACATTATATATCCTACCATAACCCACTGAATGTATTGGGGAGAGTGTGAACTACAGTGTAAACTATAATCCATGCGGTGCAGCAGTGCTCCAAAATGTATTCACCAAATGCAGTGAATGTGCCACAATGATGAAAGAGGTTGTTGATGTGGGAGGAGTGGGGGTGGGGGGTGGGGTATATGGGAACCTCTTATATTTTCTAATGCAATATTTTTTGTGATCTATGTATGCGGTCACCCCTCGGGCTGAAGTGTGGTTTGCTGGCCTGGCGAGGGGAGCGGCCGCGGTAGGCCTAATTCCGCTGCCCCCATAATAGGGTGGTTGGTCGGGCCCACCGCCACCCCTGAAGGGAGCTCGGCATGGGCGCAGAGTGCCCTCGGGTCTCCCCTTCTCGGCAGCCATGCTTCCGCGGCTGCCCCTCCTCCCAGATGGCGCCACCCGATGCCTTGTGGGGCGGCACCCTTCTTCTTCCTTCTCCCTGCGCAGGCGCAGGGCAGAAAATTCCAGTCTGCCCTTTTCCCCTCCCCCGACAGCAGCAACAGCCAGGCGTGGGCGGGAAACTCAAGTCTGCCCTCCACCCCAGCAACAGCAGCCACCAATCCCTAAACCCTGCCACTTCCCCCAGCAACAGCGACAGCCAATCCCTAACCACCACCCCTCCCCCGTCCGGTACCGCCCACTGACCTTTCGCCAGCAACCAATCAGAACAGGGCGTGGCTTCGACCAATCAGCCTTCCCCAGCCCCTATAAAACTGTTGCCTCTCCCTCAATAAAGTGGACTTGCATGTTTACCTTGTCTCCGCGGTAGTTCTTCTGCCATGTGCCCTCCAGTCCTGAGAGCCCCCGACAAGGGCCTGGCCTCCCTTGTCCCCAGTTCGTCGCCTGCTTCTCCGGGCGACCCCATCAGCCGAACCGCGCAACCCCTTGTGAGACCGATCCCTCGTCTGCTGCCGGACCGACCCCTCGTCCCAAGCGGGACCGACCCCTCGTCCAGAGCTGGACCGACCCCTAGTCCGCAGCCAGACCCCACCTCTACCGACCGAGCAAGCCGCCGCATATGTATCTTCAAAAAAATACAATAAAAAAGTTTAAAAAAAATAAAGAAAAAAATGTATTCATCAAATGCAATGAATGTACCACACTAATGAAAGAGGTTGTTGATGTGGGAAAAGTGGGGGGTGTGGGGATAGGCATATGGGAACTTCCTATATTTTTTAATGTAACATTTTTGTGATCTATGCATTTTTTAAAAATAAATTAAAAATGTTTTTTAAATAAATAAATAAAATAAAACAAAACTTCCTCGAAAGACTAAAATATCCAGAGTATACATTTCTTCAATTGTCTCATTTTCTCCCAGCATGTTCAAATCAGTTTTTAAATAAGTTCTATAATTTGCAATAAATTTCTTAGGTCCCTTTTATTTATTTATTTATTTTTTTTGAGGTGCTGAGGACTGGGGATTGAACCCAGAACCTTGTATGTGGGAAGCCGGTGCTCAATCACTGACCCTTATTGGCTTCCCTGAGTTGTTTTTTTCCATTTGTTTTGCTTGTTTATTTTTGTTTTTTTCAGGAGGCACTAGGAACTGAACCTGGGACCTCCCATGTGGGAGGCAGGAGCTCAACTGTTTGAGCCAAATCCACTCCTAGGTCCCTTTTTTTTTTAAGTTTCTCATTTAATTTATTTTTTTATTCCCCCGCACCCTCGTTATTGTTTATGCTTGCTCTCTACTCTCTGTGTCCATTCTTTTCCATGCCTGCTTGTCTTTTTCTTACTGTCTTTCTCTCTAGTAGGCACAGAGAACTGATCCTGGAACCTCCAGTGTGGGAGGGAGGCACTTAATTGCTTGAACTACCTAAGCTCTCTGGTCTTCTGCATTTCTCACTGCTTCTCCTCTGCATCTCCCTTTGTTATGTCACCTTGCTGGGCCAGCTATCTGTAGCTCCTAAAGAAGACAAGCAAGACAGCGAGCTGACACAGTAAGGTGACACAATCAGACGACATAACAAGGAGACACAATGAGGAAATACAATGAGAGGCAGAACAAGCAGGAAGCGATGTGGCTCAAGAGATTGGATGCCTCCCTCCCACATGGGAGTTCCTGGGTTCGGTTCCTGGTATGTCCTAAAAAGAAGACAAGCAGACACAAAGAGCAGACAGCAAGTACAAACAACGAGGCTGGGGAGAAATAAATAAAAATAAATCTTAAAAAAAAATAGCAAAAGACTTGACCAGACAATTCATAAAAGAAAATATATGAACAAAAACACATGAAAAGCCTCAATATTTTCAGTCATCAGGGAAATGCATATTAAAACCATAATGAGATATAATTTCACCTCCACTGACAATAATGAAAGACTAACAATGCCAAATATTGGCAAGGATAGAGTTAATCTTCACTGCTGATGAGAGGATAAAATTGTATTGCCACTTAAAATGTTTAGCAGTCTCTTTAAAAGTTCAACATTCACTTATACAATGACCCAGCAATTCCACTCCTATGAAACAAAAACATATGCCCAACAGAAATGTTCACGAATGTTCATAGTAACTTTATTCATAATGGTTCAAAATTGGAAACAACCCTAATGCCCATCAATAGGAGAGTGGATAAATAAATTGTGCTAGATTCATACAATGGTATTCTACTGAGCAATAGAAAGGAACAAATAATTGATGCATACAATAGAGATGAAGCTCGAAAACATTATGTTGAGTAAAAAAAGCAAGACACATTTATGAGATTCAAGGAGAGACAAAGCAGGTGAGCAGATGTGGCTCAAGTGGTTGAGTGCCTGCTTCCCACATAGGAGGTCCTGGAACTGGTGCCTCCTAAAAAACAAAAAAAAACAATAGGAAAAAAAAACTCAGGGGAGCTGATATAGCTCAATGGTTGAGTGCTGGTTTCCCAAATACGAGGTCCCATGTTCAATCCCCAGCCCTAGTACGTAAGAGAAAAAAAAAAAAAGAAGAGAGAGAGACAAAGCTAACCCATGGTGCTAGAAATCAGAGCAGTTCTTACCTGGGAGGTGAGGAGGAAAGGTACACAGGGATTGTCTGGAAAGGGGATAAATGTGGGATAAATATAATGATGCAACCATCTTTGGAAAATACAATCTGATACAATTCTGTTGTTGCTTTAACTGGCTTTAGTGAAGTGGGAATCTATTGGTTCACATACTTGAAAATTCCAGAAGTAGTGCTAATTCCAGGTAAGACTTGAGTCTCAAGCTATGTCACGAGAACCCAGGTTCTCTTTCTTTGTCTCTGGGTTTAGTTTCCTCTGTGCTGGCTCAAATTTCAAATAGATTCTCCCTGCACAGAGACAAGATGAAGCCACAGCTCCTTTGGCATATCTTCTCTAAAAGGAAAAGAGAAGCGTGTTTCTCTAATAGTTTATACAAATGTTCCTGGAAATCAAATATTTTTGCCTTTAGTTGTCCTGGCTTGGTTCTTGTGCTTGATCTTGCACCAACTTGCTGTCATCAAGAAAATGTTCTGTATTAAGTGATTTAATCCATCGTTGGAACTAGGGATGGGGTCAGCATCATCATAAATCATGGTCCTCTGTAACAGAGATTAATTCACTACAAGGATGGAAAGCCTGATTTACACCACAAAATATCTGGAGTCAGATGGTTATTGGTTTGATCTAGTGGTTCAAGGATTCAGGGCGGGAATAACTGATTCTCTTGATATTCCACTTTTTCTCACAATATAGAAGCTCCAATTCTAGGTATCAAGTCTACATTTAAGACAGGAAGAAGTACAGAATATGAGGCACAAGGTATACCTCTGTCTTTTATCAAAAAAGCAAAAGTTTTCCCAGAAACTTCACCCAGCCTTCACCAACATCTCTTTTTTTTAAAAAAAAAAAAATTTATTTTAAGGAAACTTTAGATTATATAAATGTTACATAAAAAAATACAGGGGGGAAGCGGATGTGTATCAAGTGATTGAGCACTTGCCTACCACATGGGAGGCCACGGGTTTGGTTCCTGGTACCTCCTAAAGAAGACTAGCAAGACAGTGAGCTGATGCAACAAAATGATGCAACAAGAGACACGAGGAGGAAAACATTTTGAGAGACAAAACAAAGCAGAGAGCGGAGGTGGCTCAAGTGATTAGGCACCTCCCTCCCACATGGGAGGTCCTGGATTCAGTTCCCAGTGCTTCCTAAAAGGAAGACAAGCACGCCATGAATAGATACAGTGAGCACAAACAATGAGGGGAGGAGAAATCAATAAAATAAATCTTAAAAAAATATATATATATAGGGGATTCTCATATGTCCCACTCCCTCCCCCTCCCATGCTTTCCCACAATGACAACATCCTTCATTAGTGTGTACATTTGTTCCAATTGATGAATACATATTGAAGTATTGCCACTAACTATGGATTATAGTTTACATTATAGTTTACACTCTGTCCCATGCAATTTTGTATGTTATGACAAAATATATAATGGGCTGTATCTGTCATTGCAACATCATGCAGGACAATTCCAATGTCCTGAAAATGCCCCCATATTACACCTATTTTTCCCCTTTCTCTCCCCTCAGAACCTCTGGTGGCCACTGCCTCCACATCAATGATAAAAGTTCTTCCATTGCTAGAACAACAGGAAGTCTATAATAGAATACCAGTAAGTCTACGTTAGTCCATTCTTCATTTCCCAATCTTGAGGTTTTGGGGTGGTGAGAACCACTCTGCCTCTAATTGAGAGGGGACTTCGATCCTATGGGTAGGTGGATGGAACTCTCTTGCTTATAGTTTCAGACTCTCTCTGTTCCTGGGATATATATTCAGGAGAATTGAAAGCAAGGACACCAACAGATATATGAGCACCAGTGTTCATAGTGGCATTATTCACCATTGCCAAAAGTTAGCAACAACCCAAATGTCCATCAACAGCTGAATGGATAAGCAAATTATGGTGTGGAATATTACTCAGTTGTAAGAAGGAATACAGTATTAATACATGGGATAACATGGATGAATCTGAAAGACCTTATGTTGAGCGAAGTAAGCCAGGAATTGAAAGACAATTACTATAGGAGACAGGGAGTAGAGGGTTGTGAGCCAATGTCCATATGGGCAAAATCTATGATAAGGTGGAAGTGTGTAGTTGTGCAGTGGATGGGCGTGACAGTGGTGCAGTGATGCTGTTGGGTTCGGTGGTGCTGGTCTTTGAGGTGGGTAGGATGGGGGCGTTGGGATGGACTATCTATCTGACTTCTCTCTTGTGCCATGTCTCATGGCCACTACTTGCCACAAAGCAGTTGGGAAAGTGAGTACAGGTGAAACAGGCAAGGGGGAAGAGGGTTGGGAAATAACGGGTTTTAGGTTATTGGACCCACAATCTGCCACATAAACCCCTAGAGGTGGATAAACACCTGAACCACATGGCTGGAGTAGGAACAGATATCTCTTCCATAACAATATTGGCGGCACACTTAACAAATAAGGTCAAAGAGATGCTAAATGGCAAATTCCAGAAATGACCACTACTCCAATGTCCTTTCTTTTAGTCTTTTCTTCCTGTGGGAAGCTTTGAAGAAACCCTAGTGACCTCCTACCAGTCTTAGCCAAATTTCATAGAGATGTAAGTCATTTTCTTGATGGCTCTCTCCTCTGCTTTTTAAACTGTTGATTATTCCCTCCTTTCTGCAACTCATTACTTCTCCATTAAAATTCTGTTTTCCTCTCTCTGTGACACTGAACTCTCTTGGTTGTCCTTATCCCTCTCTGACATGCCATTTGTGTATTTCAGAGGCACCTTTTCTTCTCCTTGTCCCACACTCATGGACTTGGCCGCAGGCAACACCCTTTACATTCTGTCTGCTCTCTGCTTTTGGTCTTATTTCTTACATTGACTGCTTGGCCCAGGTACTTTCATTCTTATTCTATAATAAGGAAATTTGAGGTTGCTAATGTTCTAAGCAGAGGTCTGACCCCTTCTCATAAGCTTGGTTGTACGGGGCTCTCCCTTTCTTAAACATCTAAATAAATTTCACTTTCTCTAGAACTTATTTTATAATATGAATAACGCATATTCTGTCCTTTTTATTTGCACTCCCCTGCTGTCTTTTCCTAAAGGTTATATTTAATGTTTCTGCTCATTCATACATTACACACACTTGACTTCCAACTAGGATACGTATGGAACCACTTGATTCACCACATTTATTAGTTTAAGTGCCAGTGGCATTTCTGAACTTATGGCCCACTACTGAAAACACTTAGATGTCCTGAAACACGTCATAAAAAAGATATTGAGGGGCTAGACTAAGGTGACTACATCAGACTGGGTTCTTTGGTTGCTAGCAAGAGAAATCAGATCTGGTAATTTAAGAAAAAATGATATGCACTAGCTCACTAGAGTAAAGGAAAAGCTGAAAAGCCAAATCCACCATCACCCACAGAGGAACTTTCAAATTCATTAAGCAGGGGAGTAGGCACAGCTCAGGGGCTGAGCACCTGCATTCCATGTACTAGGTCCCAGCTTCAATCCCCAATACTTCCAAAAAGAAAAAAAAGACAAACTCAAATTTCATTAAGCATAGCATAAAATGCCCTTCATTTTTTCCCCCTGAACCAAGTACTGCTCAAGGAACCAGGAAATCAGTGAGGAACACAATGGACATGGTCCGTTTTTAAGACATGTATGTTCAGCAGTGATCTGCACCCAAGCCTTTCTCAACAGCCGCTTCTGCTGCCACTTTCCAACATCCACCCTAAATACTCTGGCTGTGCACTTCCCTATTGCATCAGGGCCTTTAACGTCCTCATAACCTTGTTTATGCTACTCTTTCTGCTTGTAATTGCCTTTGTCACATCTTTACATGGTGACCTTCTACTCAGTCTTCAAAACGCAGCCAAATTTCACCTCTGTTGGGAGATCAATAAATGGCTCTCCTCTTTTCCCTCCTGAGGTCAGAACTATTTGAGATATAGAGGAGGAATTGACTGGTTGAGAGCAAATCAAATATCATTTTTATCATTAATAAAGCCTGTGGATGAGGCGGGGCAAGATGGCATCTGAGTAAGTATCCCATCATCATCTCTCTCACAGAAGACCGGCTGTGTGGTGACGGAGTCCTGCCGGAGCAGGCTGTTTCGGGAACCTGCAGGGCAGGAGGTGTCAGGACATCGATCTGGCGAGACTGCAGCAGAATTGGTGCTTGCTCAAGGTAGAACTGCGGGTTTCTAACACTGAAAGTGGAAGCCATGGGAAGGTAAATCCCTTCCCCCTAGGGTTAAGAGCCACGGTGTTCACTGAGAACTGCCGGTCGTGGGGCGGAGTTTCCAAGCCCCATGTTCCCCAAACGGGTGAACCCCAGCAGCCCACATTTCAGAGATCTACATACCCTGAGCCCACATTCTCCTGGGCCTCTGTTTCCCGAGACCAGCACTCTCAGAAATCCGGCATTGCCCTACCTCTCCAGTCACAGACTAACTGCGGGAGTGGGAGTGTTTAGGTGGGAGGTACAGAGGGACCAAGGAGTGCAGGTTCAATTTCCTGCCCCCCTCCCCCCTTTATTGAGTTTGGAAGAGCATATTAGCTGACTTGGTGAGAGCCTAGGAAGAGAGAAGAGGCGAATCTGCTGAGAGAGCCCAATTTACCTAAACGCCTGGGATAGGAAACTTGGTCTGGGAGAAGGTGGAGTCAAAAAGTTAACCAGCCCCCTCATAGCACACCTAAGGGAGAGGGACAGTAGGTAGTGCTTTAAAGGCTTCCAATACATATTTAGGGTTCCTGGCAAGGGGTGGATGCTCTCTCAAGAAATTAAGAGTCATTATTTTCTCAGGTGAGTTGGTTCACTAGGGACCCATTTGAATTTTCCTACAGGAGCCCTCATGTAGCCTTCCTGCTGCCTTGGGAGAGAGGGAAGTGAGGAAGGGAGAAAGTGAGAAGGTCAGACTCCTAAGCAGTTTATTTAATTGCAAAGAGGATTCTCTGCCTGAGGTCTTATCTGGTCTTTTTTGTTGGTTTGTTTTCTTGTTTTTGCTTCCTCTTTATCCCCCCCACTGCCCTTTTTTTTTTTCCCTTCCCTTTTCTTTTTCTCCCTTCTCTTTTTTTTTACTCTGCTTTTTTCTTTCTTCTTTCTTTCTCCTTTTTTTTTTCTTTTTTCTTTTTTCTTTTTTATATTAGTGCTGCAGGGAACATTTCTTATTTGCTGTGCTTCCTCATCCTCAATTTTCTCTTTTCTGTGTGTACTGATTTTGGCTACCAACACTATGCCCTTTCCTTTACATCATTCTCTCCTCCATCATTTATTGTTTCTCTTACATTCCACCTCTCTCTGGTTAGCACCCAGTATTTCTGACTTTTTATCTCTAATGCCTCTAATCTGTATTCTATCATTTATTCACTCTTTATATTATTGTCTTCTCTTTTCTTTTTCCCTCTCTCCTGACCACACTGGCCTTCTAATTCATAGTATATTCCTCCCCATAAGCAGTTTAGTATCTCATTATAGGTACTCCACTTTATTACAGTTATAACTATACACAGCTTTCCATGAGTTCTATATCCATTCTCCTAGATCTCACATGGTTCTTCTGCTAACATTCACAATTAATACTACTATTATATTTTTCTTTTCTGACCCTTTTGCTTTCTCTGGATCTAGTATTTTCCTTCAAGGGAACTTAGCCAACAACAAGGAAATAGAATAAGAAGAAAAAAGTGACAAAGAGACTTAACACGCACACAAAAACAACTAATTAAACCCCAAGACTAGAATAAGAAGATAAGCAACAGAATAAACCCAACAAGATAAAATGATGACCAGACAGCAACAAAAACTATAGACCGTACCAATAATCAGGAAAACATGGCCCAATACAACGAACAAACTAAAAACCAGGAAGAGAAGTGGAACATTGAACAAAAATTAAAGCTCTCAAAATATGTATCATGGAACAATTCAATGAAGTGAAGGAAGAGATTAAGCATGTTAACACTTGGGGAAGCAGACTTGGACCAATGGATAGGGCATCCACCTACCACATGGGAGGACCACAGTTCATATCCTGGGCCTCCTTGACCCATGTGGAGCTGGCCATGTGCAGGGCTGATGCACGCAAGGAGTGCTGTGCCATGCAGGGGTGTCCCCTGCATAGGGGGACATGCAAGGAGTGCACCCTGTAAGGAGAGCCACCCAGTGCAAAAGAAAGCACAGCCTGCCCAAGATTGGCACCGCACACATGGAGAGCTGACACGGCAAGATGATGCAACAAAAAGAAACAGAGATTCCCAGTGCTGCTGATAAGGATAGAAGTGGTCACAGAAGAACATGCAGCAAATGGACACAGAGAGAAGACAGCTGGGGGGGAGGGGGGCGGGAGAGAAATAAATAAAAAATAAATCTTTAAAAAAAAAGAAAACACTTGGAGAGCATACAGAAGAAATTGTGATCATGCACAAAAAGATGACAGAGATGATGGGGATCAATAGCACAATCCAAGAAATCAAAAATACACTCTCAGCAAATAACAGCAGACTTGAAGAGGCAGAGGAAAGAATTAGTGATGTGGAAGACAGTACATCTGAAATCAAACAGATAGTAGAATTAATCGATAAAAAGATAGAAAAAATCCAGCAGGGACTTAGGGACCTGAATGACAACACAAAACCCACAAGCATACACATTATAGGCATCCCAGAAGGAGAAGAGAAGGGAAAGGGGACAGAAGGGGTGTTGGAGGAAATAATGGCTGAAAACTTACCAAACCTATTGAGGGAGATGGATGTAAATATCCAGGAAGCACAATGCACCCCAAATAGCATAAATCCCAGCAAGCCTACCCCAAGACATATACTTGTCAAATTATCCAATGCACAAGACAAAGAGAAAATACTAAAAGCAGCAAGAGAAAAGAGAACCATCACATACAAGGGAAGCTCCATAAGATTAAGTACCGATTTCTCATCTGAAACCATGGAGACAAGAAGGCAGTGGTATGACATAGTCAAGGTACTAAAAGAAAAGAATTTCCAGCCAAGAATACTCTAGCCAGCAAAGCTAGCATTCAAAAATGATGGAGAACTCAAAATATTCACACATAAACAGAAACTAAGAGAATATGCCAACAAGAAACCTGCCCTTCAAAAATACTAAAGGGAGTTCTGCAGGAGGAAAGAAAAAAACAGGAGAGCCAGAGTTGGAGGAGAGTGTAAGAACAACAAAAACTACAGAAAGAGGGGGGGAAATCAAACAACATAAGACAAACACAAACCCAAAGAAAATAAATATGGCTAATATAAGTATTTCCTTGAAAGTAATAACACTAAATGTCAATGGATTAAACTCACCTGTTAAGAGACACAGATTGGAAGATTGGATAAGGAAATATGACCCATTGATTTGTTGCCTACAGGAAACTCATCTTAGACCCAGGGATACCAGGGGATTGAAAGTGAATGGCTAGAAAACAATCTTATAGGCAAACAATAACCAAAAAAGGGCAGGGGTACCTCTATTAATATCAGACAAAATAAACTTCAAATGCAAAACTGTTTTAGACAAAGATGGACACTACATATTAATGAAGGGATAATCTTTCAAGAAGAAAGAAAAATCATGAACATTTATGCCCCTAACAAGGGCACCTCCAAATATGTGAAGCAAACACTGGAGAAACTAAATGAAGGACTGGATACCTCTACAATTATAGTGGGGAACTTTAACACACCACTATCACCATTGGACAGAACCTCTCAAAAGAGAATCAATAAAGTAACAAAGACTTTGAACAATTTATTAAAGGGTCTGGACTTAAAAGATATATACAGAATGTTACACCCAAATACAGCAGGATATACATTTTTCTCAGGTGCACATGGTTCATTCTTCAAGAAGACCACATGCTGGGCCACAAAGAAAGTCTCCAAGAATTCAGAAAGATCGAAATCATACAAAATATTTCTCTGACCACAGTGGAGAGAAGCTGGAAATCTGCAAGGGTCAGAGGTCCAAATTTGGCACCAAGATAAGGAAGTTAAACAACACACTCTTAGAAAAACAGTGGGTCAAGGAAGAAATATGGGAAACGGACTTTGGCCCAGTGGTTAGGGCGTCCATCTACTACATGGGAGGTCCACAGTTCAAACCCTGGGCCTCCTTGACCTGTGTGGAGCTGGCCCATGCGCAGTGCTGATGCGCGCAAGGAGTGCCGTGCTACACAGGGGTGTCCCCCGTGTAGGGGAGCCCCACGCGCAAGGAGTGCACCCGTAAGGATAGCCGCCCAGGGCGAAAGAAAGCGCAGCCTGCCAAGGAATGGCACCGCCCACACTTCCCGTGCTGCTGACGACAACAGAAGCAGACAAAGAAACAAGATGCAGCAAAAAGACACAGAAAACAGACAACCGGGGGAAGGGAGGGGAATTAAATAAATAAATAAACAAATCTTTAAAAAAAAAAAAAGGAAGAAATATCACAGAAATCAATAACTACCCTGAAACTAACGAAAATGATAACACAACATATCAAAACTTATAGGATGCAGCAAAAGCTGTATTGAGAGGGAAATTCATAGCCATAAATTCATACATCAAAAAAGAAGAAAGAGCTAAAATTGAAGAACTAACTGCACACTTGGAGGAATTAGTAAAAACAAACAAACAAACAAATAACTTACCCCAAAGAAAGAAGAAAGAAAGAAAGAAGAAAGATCAGAGCAGAACTAAATGAAATAGAAAATAGGAAAGCACTTGAAAAAATAAACAAAACAAAGAGCTGGTTCTTTGAGAAGATCAATAAAATTGACAAACCCTTAGCTAGACTAACAAATAAAAAAAGAGAGAAGACGCAAATACACAAAATAAGAAATGAGAAGGGTGAGATCACCACTGACCCCACTGAAATTAAGACTATCATAAAAGGATACTTTGAAAAACTGTATTCCAATAAGGACAATTTAGAGGAAATGGACAATTTCCTAGAAACACATACGCAGCTTACATTGACAAAAGAAGAAATCAATGATCTCAACAAACTAATCACAAGAGACAGAATCAGTCATTAAAAACCTCCCAACTAAGAAGGCCCTGGGCCAGATGATTTCACAGGTGAATTCTACCAAACATTCCAGAAAGAAATAACACCAATTTTGCTTAAACTCTTCCAAAAAATTGAAATAGAAGGAACATTGTCTAATTCATTTTGTGATGCCAACATTACCCTAATACCAAAGCCAAACAAAGACACCACAAGAAAGGAAAATTACAGACCAATCTCTCTAATGAACCGAGAGGCAAAAATCCTCAAAAAAAAAAAAAAAAAAAAAAAAACTTGCTAAATTGTATTCAACAACACATTAAACAAATTATACACCATGACCAAGTGGGCTTCACTCCTGGTATGCAAGGATAGTTCAACATAAGAAAATCAATTAATATAATACACCACATAAACAAATTGAAGGGAAAAAATCACATGATCATATCTATAGATGCAGACAAAGCATTTGACAAAATACAGCACCCTTTCTTCATAAAAACACTGCCAAAGGTAGGAATAAAAGGAAACTGTATGAACATGATAAAGGATATATATGAAAAAACCACAGCTAACATCATTTACAATGGTAAAATCCTTACATCTTTCCCTCTAAGATCAGGAACAAGACAAGGACACCCACTGTCACTTCTTCTATTTAACATTGTTAGAAGTACTAGCTCAAGCACTGAGCAAGACCCAGATATAAAAGGAATCCAAATAAGAAAGGAAGACGTAAAAATTTCACTATTTGCAGATGGCATGATCCTATACACAGAAAACCCTGAGAAGTCTACAACAAAGCTTCTAGAACTTATAAATAAGTTCAGTAAAGTCACAGGGTATAAGATCAATGCACAAAAATCAGTAGCATTTCTGTACACCAATGATGAGCAATCTGAGGAGGAAATCAAGCAACAAATACCATTTACAATAGCAAATAAAAAAATCAAATACCTAGGAATAAATTTAACCAAAGTTGTAAAAGACTTATACGCAGAAAACTACACAAAACTGTGCAAGTAATTCAAAGAAGACCTAAACAAATGAAAGAATATTCCCTGTTCATGGATAGGAAGACTAAATATTATTAAGATGTCTATCCTACCAAAACTGATCTACAGATTCAATGCAATACCAATAAAAATCAATACAGCATTTTTTAATGAACTAGAAAAACTAACTATGAAATTTATTTGGAAAGGAAAGAGGCCCCGAATAGCCAAAGACATATTGAAAAAGAAAAATGAAACTGGAGGAATCACACTACTAGATTTCAAAAAACATACTACAAAACTACGGTAGTGGAAACAGCATGGTATTGGCACAAGGATAGACAAACTGATCAATGGAACCAAACTGAGAGTTCTGATATAGATCCTCATATATACAGTCATCTGATATTTGACAAGGCCACCAAGCCTACTCAACTGGGAGAGAATGGCCTCTTCAACAAATGGTGTCTAGTGAATTGGATATCAATCTGCAAAAGAGGGAAATGGACTTGGCCCAGTGGTTAGGGCGTCCATCTACCACATGGGAGGTCCACGGTTCAAACCCCAGGCCTCCCTGACCCGTGTGGAACTGGCCCATGCGCAGTGCTGATGCGTGCAAGGAGTGCCGTGCCACGCAGGGGTGTCCCCCGTGTAGGGGAGCCCCACGCACAAGGAGTGCACCCCGTAAGGAGAGCCGCCCAGCATGAAAGAAAGTGCAGCCTGCCCAGGAATGGCACCGCCCACACTTCCCGTGCCGCTGATGACAACAGAAGCGGACAAAGAAACAAGATGCAGCAAAAAGACACAGAGAACAGACAGCTGGGGTGGGGGGGAATTAAATAAATAAATAAATAAATCTTTTTTTAAAAATATGCAAAAGAAGGAAACAGTATTACCATATCACACCTTATACAAAAATCAACTCAAGATGGATCAAAGACCTAAATGTAAGAGCCCAGACAGTAAAGACCTTGGAAAGCAAAGTAGGGAAGCATCCACAGGACCTTGTAATAGGAAATGGCTTCATGAACTTCATACCCAAAGCACAAGCAGCAAAAGAACAAATAGATAAATGGGACTTCCTCAAAATTAAAGCCTTTTGCACCTCAAAGGAGTTTGTCAAAAGTGAAAAAAGAGCCTATACAATGGGAGAAAATATTTGGTAACCATATATCTGATAGGAGACTTATATCCTGCACTTATAAAGAACTCCTATATCTTGAAAATAAAAAGACAACCCATTTAGAAAATGGGAAAAATATTTGAACAGATGCTTCTCCAAAGAAGAAATACAAATGGCTAAAAAGCACATGAAAAAATGCTCAAAATCAGTAGCTATTAGGGAAATGCAAATCAAAACTACAATGAGATATCATCTTATTCCCATTAGACTGGCAGCTATCAAAAAAACAGAAGACTACAAGTGCTGGAGAGGATGTGGAGGAATGGAAACACTCCTCCACTGCTGGTGGGAATGCAGAAGGATCCAGCCATTCTGGAGGACTGTTTGGTGGTTTCTCAAAAAGATAGCTATAGATTTGCCATATGACCCAGCAATTCCACTGCTGGGTATAAACCCAGAAGATGTGAAAATAAGGACACAAACCGATATATGTACACCAATGTTCATAGCAGCATTATACACTATTGCCAAAAGTTGGAATCAACCCAAATGCCCATCAATGGATGAATGGATAAATAAAATGTGGTACATACATACAATGGAATACTCAGCTATAGAAGGAATACAGTACAAACACATGTGATAACATGGATGAATCTTGAGGACCTTATGTTGAGAGAAGCAAGCCAGGCATTGAAGGACAAATACTGCATGACCTCTGTGATATGAAACAAGGAAACCAAGCTGTCTCAGAGAGTTAAAGCCTGGAAGATAGGCTTAAAGGAATCTGGGCGGGGGGGAGGGGTGAGGAAGGTTGCAGGCTGATGCCTCCATGGGTGAAGTCTATGACAAGCTAGAGGTTAAGTATTTGTACAGGGAAGGGATAAGATGGGGGCTTAGGGATACCTTTGGGTGGGGCTTTGTGGGCTTGAGCAGGGCTAGAGTTGGGAGGATGGGTCAGATGACCCAAGGAATTGGGGGGAGTGCTGGGTGGAACCATTGAATATGGGAGAATGTCAGATATATGTTTGAAACTATACTGTTGAGAAAATTATTTAGAAAATATAATAAGGAAGGATCACGTGTTTAAGGTGCTTGTGGGGGGCATCTGGTACAGGGGCAAGCTTTTAGGGAGTATGTGAGTGCTCATTTTGTCATAGTGTGTTATATCATTGGGTGGAGACCCATACAATGAGTGTGAAAGTGTACCCACATCCTGGGGAGACCCGATGTTCCCAAAGAGAGGGAACTGTGTCTCTTGAAAGGGTGGAGAGGATCGCTGGTGCCCAATTAGGTAGGGCAGTCTAGTATGTCAAGCCCTCAGCATTGTTGCAGTATCTGTAAATCTGATTCCTCAAGTAATGAAGATTGAGTGTCACAGTGTGTCCTGAGGGGAGGGAGAGAGAGGTATAGCATGGATGGAAGCAGGGAAGCAGGTATAGCATGGATGGAAGCAGAGAGAGGTATAGCATGGATGGAGGCAATGGAAGTTCTCCACAGATCATTTTAATGATGGACATTTCAACTTACATCTAAAGTATATAAAAGTCTATAAACTAAAATGTAAACTATAATGTAAAACATAAGGAAACTAAAAATTTAGAAATTTGTACAGTCTAAAATATAAACAATAATGTAAACCAAAATGGAACCATGTTTGATAGCTGTGTTTCAAAATTTATACATCACCTGCAGCAACTATAGCATAAACATGAAAGAGATCATTGCTGGGGAAAGGGGAAAAGGGTTTGATGTTGGATATCTGGGAGTCCCCTATATTATATACGTGAATTACTGTGATCCAAAACTTTCTTGAAGACAAAATTAAAAATTAGAAGAAAAAAAAAAAAGAAAGGATGTAGACACTGAGGAAGAAATGGAAGTGCCTTGCCACTGTACATACAGGGCAACACCTATTAGAATGATGAAAGGTGAAACAGAGAAACAAAGCTTTATAATATTTTTTATTTTATTAATACACCAATTTATTTTTACTTTATTTTAGTATTTCTAAATTACTGTGTATTCTATTTCTAAACTTTAAACCCATCCCTGTATTTCAATTTCCTATTAACTGAATTTGGCAATATATTAGGATTCATTGTTGAAGAAGTTTTGGCCCACAGAGAGGTTAAACAATGGCAGGGGAGGAACTCTGGTGTGGGGTGTTATTGATGGGGGGCACATGGGTGGGGGGCAGTTCTCCAGGGCATGTATATAGATAACATAAATATGTTAGGATATGTTGGGTATTTTTATAATAGCTAGAGTTACAAACATCAACTGAGGGAATGCTGAGTTCCCACATAGGGGAGCTCTATTACATCCCCAATAGAACAACAATAATCCCCCAAGTACAATGGCAAAGATCAACAAGGAAGGATGGTCCAACAATGCGCCCTTAATACTGATGGCTATGCTTAGGAGCCTGTGTGCCTGAAATATGAACTAGGACTAGAGCTGTAGGGTGCCTAAGAGTTACCGCATGAGAGCCTCCATGTTGCTCAAATGTGGCCACTCTCTAAGCAAAACTCAGTATGTAAATGCATTACCTTCCTCACAACATGGGACATGACTCCTGGGGATGAGCCTCCCTGGTGCTGAGGGATTACTACCAATCGCTATCTGGAGAAGCAACTAGAAAGAGACCTCAAATAAAAGGATCTACACAGACCAGCAGAATATCTCAGCCTATGTGTTGGATCGTGTTAAAAAACTGCTCTTTGACCTTGAATAAAAGGGGGAAATGGCAAAGACAAATGAGTTGATATGGCTAAGAGTCTTCCAAAAAGAGTTGGGAGGTCATCAGAGGGGTCATGCTTATGCATACCTCAGCAGGACCCCAGAAAAAGCCAAAGTAGATATAACCCTAGGTACTGGTTCTCCTGAAGGCTATGGAGATCCACAGGGTATATAGTCAAGGTAGATGGATTTGAAGCTCTGTGCCATGTCAGAGGACCCTACTTTGGAATTTGTGCTCCTGAGTGTGACAGAGCTGGACTCAGATGTGACTTTTCTACACATGCATCTTCTGTCACTTTTACTGAACCTGTGGTTGGCGCTAGGGATGGTCCATACTCAGGAGACTTGAATCTCTGGACTGCCCATGTGCCAGCTGGGCCCTGAGCCTCAGCAGAGTGCTGACTCCCACTCTCTGGTTCATTTGTCTTACCCAGGTCAGCTAACAAGGAGGTGAAGATGGTCAACCACCACACCAGGAAATCAAGAGTGCCTACAACAGTAAGCAGAGGAATTGTATCCATCATCCATGTGAAATCTAAGCCCCTTCTTGATCTAGAGGTGGAGTGGACATCGCCATCCCAGGGTCCACAGAATGGAGGAATAAAATATGGACTAGAGTGGACTTAGTGATATTCTACTATAAAACTATTGTGACAAATAATAGAAGAAATTTTAGCAACAAGGTGGAGAAAGTGGTCACAGTAGTTGCTGTGGGCAGGGAGAGGGTAGAAGAGATGTGATGTGGAGGAATTTTTGGGATTTTGAGTTGTCCTTAATGATATTGCAGGGTCAGCTGTTGGACCTTATATATCCTGCCATAACCCACTGATGTGGCTCAAGTGATTGAGCTCCTGCCTAACACATGGTTTAGTTCCTGGTGCCTCCTAAAGAAGACAGTGAACTGGCGCAACAGGCCGGAACGGCAAGCTGATATAACAAGAGAAATAAGATGAAAAAAAAAACATAATAAGAGACACAAGAAAGCAGGGAGCAGAGGTTCCTGGTGCCTCCTAAAGAGGATGAGTAAGACAGCAATCTAATGCAACAGACAGGCACAGCAAGCTGACACAACAAGCTGACACAACAAAAGACACAAGAAGAAAAACACAATGAGAGACACAACAAAGCAGGGAGGAGAGGTGGCTCAAGCAATTAGGCGCCTCCCTCCCATATCAGAGGTCCTGAACTCAGCTCCTGGAGCCTCCTAAAGAAACAAGGAAGATGAACAGACACAACATGTGCAAACAAGGAGGGCACGGGGAGAAAGAAATTAAATATTTTTAAATGTTTAAAAAAAATTTTTATTTTAGCTATTAAAGTTATTTATTTTTTAAAACTATTTTTAATTATTTTTATTTTATCTTATTTATAGAAGTAGAAGAAGCATTTTGTTATGAATGCTAATATTGTAATGAGTTTGATGTGATAAAATGTATTTCTTTATTTTTAAAGTCTTTGTTTAATAATTTGTGATACAGACATCTGAAGGTTTCTTTCCCTCTCTCCCTCCTTTCTTCTTTCTTTCCTTCCTTCCTTCCTTCCCTCCTTCCTTCTTTTCTTCCTTCCTTCCATCCTTCCTTCCTCCCTCCCTCTTTCTGGATGCCCTAGCTAAAAAAAAAAAAAAAGAAAAGTGATATGTAGATCCATGACTATAACAAAACCAGATTTCTTCCTTCAAGTACATCTCCCCCTTGTTCAAAGCCTTCTGTTGAAAGTCAGCCAGTAAATTTCCATCTTCCTTTATACCAATCAGTTTTTCTTGCAAAGTATTTGGAATATGTGGCATTTTAATAGTTTTAACAAATGTGTTAAAACAATCACTATAAATATTACATGATTCCACTTATATGGAATATCTAGAATAAGTGAATTCATAGAGACAGAAAGTAGATTAGTAGTTACAGGGGCCTAGGGGAGGAAGAATGGGGAATTATTGTTTAGTGGGTCGGGTTTTTGTTTTGGGTGATAAGAAAGTTTTTTGTTGTTTTTTTTTAATTTATTAATTTCTCTCCCCTCCCCCCAACCCCACCCCAGTTGTCTGTTCTCTGCGTCTATTTGCTGCGTGTTCTTTTTTTTGTCCACTTCTGTTGCTATCAGCAGCACCGGAATCTGTGTTTCTTTTTGTTGCATCATCTTGCTGCGTCAATTCTCCGTGTGTGCGGTACCATTCCTGGGCAGGCTGCACTTTCTTTCGTGCTGGGTGGCTCCTTATGGGGCGCACTCCTTGCACATGCGGCACCCCACGCAGGGGACGCCCCTGCGTGGCAGGGCACTCCTTGCGCGCATCAGCACTGCACATGGGCCAGCTCCACACAGGTCAAGGAGGCCCGTGGTTTGAACCGCGGACCTCCCATGTGGTAGACGGACGCCCTAACCACTGGGCCAAGTCCGCTTCCCAAGAAAGTTTTAGTAATGGAAGGTGGTGATGGTAGTACAACATAGTAAAAGTAATTAATTCCACTGAATTGTACAATTAAAATTGGTTAAAATGGCTGGGGAGTGGTGTAGTTCAAGTGGTTGACTACCTGCTTCCCATGTACATGATCCCAGGTTCAATCCCTGGTACCTCCTGAAAAACAAAACGATGGGAAGCAGATGTGGCAGGTTTGGTTCCCAGTGCCTCCTGGAGAAGATGAGTTCAAGGGGCTGGCTCGATGGCTGGTGCAGTGAGCTGATGCAACAAGATGAAGCAACAAGGAGACACAAAGAAAACACAACAAGAGACACAACAAAGCAGGGAGAGGAGGTGACTCAAGCAATTGAGTGCCTCTCTCCCATATGGGAGGTCCCAGGTTCAGTTCCCAGTGCCTCCTAAAACAAAGACAAGCAGACATAGAGAGCACACAGCAAATGGACACAGAGAGCAGGGAGTGACTGCAAACAACAAGGGGAGGGGATAAATAAATAAAATAAATCTTTTTAAAAAAGCAATTCTCATTGGGCAGCACGTATTACATGTATTACATTCAAGTCTCAATGTCTCTTTAATGCTCTTTCTTTTCTTTCTTTTCTAGTGGATCTGAAATAGTATCTCAATGATATTGAAGTATCATTGAGACTTATAGAAAACTGCACATATTTACAGTGTACAGTTTGCTGAATTTTGACATTCCTGTATACCTGTGAAAATCATGACCACAGTCAAGATAATAAATATATCCATCATGCCCAAAAGTATCCCCTACCCATTTGTAATAGAATGCTTTTCCCAGGGCATCCATTAGTGTCCAATAACATTCAAGGTATGAAGGAACAAACAGAATAGAGTATTGGTGCCAACGAAAGAGAGAGAATACTGACCCCTGAATATGCTCCTTCTTCCAAACTCGCCAATCACAGGAGTCGCTACTCTTCCCCCTACAGGAGGTCACTACACATGAATACAGCACATCTGGGGAAATAAGCTTCCTTACTCAGCAACTAGCTCTTTGATGCCTTTCCCTCATTCTCACGCAGAGTTAATAACTCCGTAACCTCTGTAACAAGATGGAGAAAACATTACTCAGCAGAATTCCTGAAAGACTGGGGGAAGGATATATTGAGACCACTCTCCATCAGAGAAATATCTGGGAGTAGACCCAGAGGGTATCGGGAACGTGGGCTTTCAGAAGGTAGCAGAGTGCCTGATAGGGAGCCAGACACAGCTGAAAGTTGTATTTGTGTGCTATCACCCCACCTCCATTTATTCTACGATGATAAATTTGATTGGATTTTTAAAAACTTTTTCTTTTGAAATATGTTCAAACTCATAGGACACATACAAAAATAATACAAACCCAATAAAGACATCTCCAACGCATCCCATTCCTTCCCCTTCCCACACCCAAATCCACTGATTTTCACTTTTTAGCACATTTGCTATATCATTCTATCATCCTTCTATCTTTCTATGTCAATTTATCAATCAATTTTCTGAACACTTGAGTATAGATTATAAACATTATGCCCTTTGAACACCTAAATATCACAATATAGATTTCTTAAGAACAAGGATATTCACTTACATAACTATCTTAAGTACAATAAGTGCACTTATCGGGAAGCGGACTTGGCCCAGTGGTTAGCGCGTCTGTCTACCACATGGGAGGTCTGCGGTTCAAACCCCTGGCCTCCTTGACCCGTGTGGAACTGGCCCACGCACGGTGTTGATGCGTGCAAGGAGTGCCGTGCCACGCAGGGGTGTCCCCCATGTAGGGGAGCCCCATGCACAAGGAGTGTGCCCCATAAGAAGAGACGCCCAGTGCCAACGAAAGTGCAGCCTGCCCAAGAATGGCACCACCCACACAGAGAGATGACATAACAAGATGATGCAGCAAAAAGAAACACAGATTCCCGTGCCGCTGGCAACAACAGAAGCAGACAAAGAAGATGCAACAAATGGACACAGAGAACGGACAACTGTGGTGGGGGGGAGGGGAAGATAAATAAATAAATAAATCTTTTTAAAAAAATAAATAAGTGCACTTATTGAGCTCAAGCAATTTATTGATACAAATAAACATTGATATAAGGCTTACAGTCTATATTCCAGTTTTTCATATGTCCTTTTGAGGCTTTTCTCCTCCCTTACTATATCATACTCAAGATCATGTATTACATTCAATTCTCACTCTTTAGTTGCTCTTCCTTTTCTTTCTTTTCTTTCCCTCTTTCCTTCTTTCCTTTTTCCTTTCTTTATAAGAATATATATACAACATAAACTTTCCCATCTCGACCACACCCAAGCATACCATTCTTTTTTATTAATTTTTTTTTTTTTTAGGAGGAAATGGGAATTGAACTTGGGACCTCGTTCATGGGAATCAGGTACTCAGCTGATGATTTTTTTATTAGAGAAGTTACAGGTTTATGGAAAAATCATGCAGAAAACAGAGTTCCCTTCCCCCATTAACACACTTTACATTAATGTGGTACATTTGTTCTAATTTCTGAAAGAATACTATTATAAATGTGTTGTTACCTGTAGTCTATTTTTTTACATTAGGGCTCACTGTGTTGTGCAGTCCTATGCTTATTTTTAAATTTTTATTCTAATAACATAGATACAACCTAAAAAATCTCCTTTAACGATATTCAAATCTATAATTCAATGGTGTTAATTACATATACAATGTTGTGTTACCATCTGCGGTCACCCCTCGGGCTGAAGTGTGGTTTGCTGGCCTGGCGGGGGAGCAGCCGCGGTAGGCCAAGCCGCTGCCCCCATAATAGGGTGGCTGGTCGGACTCACCGCCACCCCTGAAGGGAGCTCAGCATGGGCGCAGAGTGCCCTCGGGTCTCCCCTTCTCGGCAGCCATGCTTCCGCGGCCGCCCCTCCTCCCGGATGGCGCCACACGATGCCTGTGGGGCGGCATCCTTCTTCTTTCTCCCTGCGCAGGCGCAGGGCGGAAAATTCCAGTCTGCCCTTTTCCCTCCCCCCGACAGCAGCAACAGCCAGGCGTGGGTGGGAAACTCAAGTCTGCCCTCTACCCCAGCAACAGCAGCCACCAATCACTAAACCCTGCCACTTCCCCCAGCAACAGCAACAGCCAATCCCTAACCACCACCCCTCCCCCGTCCAGTACCGCCCACTGACCTTTCGCCAGCAACCAATCAGAACAGGGCGTGGCTTCGACCAATCAGCCTTCCCCAGCCCCTATAAAACTGTTGCCTCTCCCTCAATAAAGTGGACTTGCGTGTTTACCTTGTCTCCGCGGTAGTTCTTCTGCCGTGCGCCCTCCAGTCCTGAGAGCCCCCGACAAAGGCCTGGCCTCCCTTGTCCCCAGTTCGTCGCCTGCTTCTCCAGGCGACCCCTTCGTCGCCGGGCAACCCCGTCAGCCGAACCGCGCAACCCCTGTGAGACCGACCCCTCGTCTGCTGCTGGACCGACCGCTCGTCCCAAGTGGGACCGACCCCTCATCCCAAGTGGGACCAACCCCTCGTCCTAAGCTGGACCGACCCCTCGTCCGCAGCCAGACCCCACCTCTACCGACCGAGCAAGCCGCCGCAACCATCACCATATCTATCACCAAAACATTTCAACCACCCCAAACAGAAACTGTGCTAATTAAGCATTAACTCCCCATTCCCTATCCTCATCCCAGCCCCTGGTAACCTGTATTCTAGTTCCTGACTCCATGAATTTGCTTATTCTAATTATTTCTTATCAGTGAAATTACTCAGTAGTTGTTCTTTTTGTGTCTGGCTTACTTCAGTGAACATGATGTCTTTAAGATTCATCCATGTCGCTGCATGAACCAGAACTTCAGTCCTTTTTAGTGCTGAATAATATTTCATTGTATGTATACACCATGTTTTGTTTACCCATTCACTGGTCGATGTACTCTTGGGTTGCTTCCATCTTTTGGCAATTGTGAATAATGCTGCTATGAACGTCATGTGTAAATATATGTTTGAGTCCTGCTTTCAGTTCTTCTGAATATATGCCTAGAAGTGGGATCGCCAGGTCATATAGTAACTCTATATTTAACTTTCTAAGCAACAGCCAACTTGTCTTCCACAGAGGCCACACCATTTTATTTCCACCAACACTAAATGAGTATTCCTATTTCTCCACATCCTCTCCAACATTTGTAATTTTCTGGGGTTCTTTGTTGTTGTTGCTTTTAAATTCATGTTTAATAATTACAGGCACTGTTCCCCTCTACTCCCTACCCCGGCAGCAGAAGGGAGGGCAGAAAAGTTTTAAATTTGATGAAGTCTCATTTATCTATTTTTCCTTTTGTTGTTCATTCTTTTGGAGTAAAGGATAAGAAATAATTGCCTAATGCAAGGTCCTGAAGACCAAGCATACCGTTCTTCATTGGATTTTGTATGTGTGAAAACGGTGGTGGGCCAGATATCCTTAATCAGGTTAGCGGTAGTGCATTAGTGCTGAGGGAGCTTCTGTGAAAATATCAAGAGAACCCACAGGGAAGTGGATGTGGCTCAAGTGATAGAGCTTCCGCCTACCATGTGTGAGGATCTGGGTTCAATCCCTGGGGCCTCCTGGTGAAAAAAGAAGAGAAAGTGTGCATGCATGGCAGGCCAGTGCCTCCTTGAG
The DNA here is from genome assembly GCF_030445035.2 of Dasypus novemcinctus. Taxonomy (NCBI): domain Eukaryota; kingdom Metazoa; phylum Chordata; class Mammalia; order Cingulata; family Dasypodidae; genus Dasypus; species Dasypus novemcinctus. The sequence goes on along the minus strand of NC_080680.1, from coordinate 81,505,313 downwards.
TGTCCATGTGGTGAGCCAGTGCCCATGTGAATGCCCGCATAAATGCCAGCAGTGAGCCAGTGCCTGCGTGAGTAAGTCATGCAGCAGGATGATGACACATCAAAAGAGAGACAAGGGAGAGTCAAGGTGAAGTGCAGCAGAGACCAGGAACTGAGGTAGCACAACTGACAGGGAACCTCTCTCCACATCAAGGGTCCCCAGGATTGAATCCCAGTGAATACTAGAGGAGAGAAAATGAGAAGAGAAGACAACACAGTCAGGAAAAACAGCAGGGTGGGAGGAGGGGAAGAGGGTTAAATAAATAAATAAATAAATCTTTAAAAAAAGAGAACCCACAAATTTCCCTTATTGCTGACAATGGTTTTCTTACCCATAGAGATATCCAATGATTTTTCCAAAGGGTGTTATGGTAACTAATCTCCAAGATGGTCCCCAATGATTCTTCTCTCCTGATGTTCACTTCCTTGTGAGTCCTTTCCCACAAAGCACAGAACTGGCCTGTGTAACCTGTAGGTTTTTTTTTAAAGATTTATTTTATTTATTTATTTTATTTATTTCTCCCTCCCCCCCCCCCCATTGTCTGCTCTCTGTGTCCATTCTCTGTGTGTTCTTCTGTGTCCACTTGCATTCTTGTCAGTAGCACCAAGAATCTGTGTCTCTTTTTGTTCTGTTGTGGGGCTCCCCTACACAGGGGACACCCGTGCATAGCAGGGCACTCCTTGCACACATCAGCACTGCACATGGACCAGCTCATCACATGGGTCGGGAGGCCCAGTGTTCAAACCCATATGGTAGGCAGACGCTTCATCAGTTGAGCCATGTAGGGTTTTATGGCAGTGGTGGAGGGTGACTTGTGAGGTTGTCATAACAACAGTGTAGCTTCTGCCTTGCTCTCTCTTAGATCGTTTGCTCTGGGGGAAGCCAGCTGCCTGTTGGTGAGGACCCTTAAGTAGCTCTATAGAGAGCTTCATTTGGTGAGGAAGTGAAAGCTCCTGAGAGCAACCATGAAGTGAGTCATCCTAGAAGTCTATTATCCAGCCCCAGGCCAACATCTTGCCTACAACCTCCTGAGAGGCCTGAGCCAGACCACCCAGAAAGAGGCACTGGAATTTCTGACCCACAGAAATTAAGATAATGTTTATTACTGTTTTAAGTCGCTTAGATTTGGGGTAATTTGTTTACAGCAATAGATAACTAATAAAGGTATACAGGGTATATAAAAGGGAATTAAATTTTCAGATATTCAATTTCTATATCTATTCCTTCCTAAAGCTAGTTATCTTGAGAATAAGCCTGAGGTTTGTTGGTCCTCTTTCACCTTTCACAATGGCTGTTCTCCCACTTCACAAAAGGAAACTTCTCCTCCTCTGAATCCTACAGTGTGTTTACCTTGGGTCTAAGAGTCTCTCTCTCTTTTATTTTAAGATTTATTTTATTTATTTTTCACCCCACCCCCATTCCCCGCATTCCCTGTACTCTCCGTACTCCCCATACTCCCCTTGTTGTCGGCTCTCTGTGTCCATTCGCTGTGTGTTCTTCTGTGACTGCTTCTATTCTCTTAGGCGGCTCCGGGAACCGATCCTGGGACCTTCCAGAGTGGGAGAGAGGCAATTATTCTCTTGCGCCACCTCAGCTCCCCTGTTCTGCTGCGTCTTATTTTCTCTCCTCTGTGTCTCTTGTTGAGTCACCTTGCTGCGGTAGCTCTCAGCGTTGGCTGGCATTCCTGTGTAGGGCGGCTTTCCTGAGCTGGTGGCATTCCAGTGTGTGCTGGCACTCTGTGTGGGCCAGCTCACGGTGCGGGCCAGCTTGCCCTCACCACGAGGCCCTGGGCATCGAACCCTGGTAGACAGGAGCCCAATTGGTTGAGCCACATCCGTTTCTCTAAGAGTCTCTCTCTTACAAAACAGACAGTTGCAGAAGGTAGAGCTCGTGGGTAAAGAGGCCCTTATAAGAAATCAAAGAGAGTTTCAGTATGAAAATTTGAAGGGACCTAAGCCTTTTTTCATCTAAGGAACAAACCTCAGTTCTCTCACTCTCTCTCTCACTCTACCTTTGAATTCAGAACTGAGATGGTTCCCCAAGCACAATGAATGTCCCATGATGATGGAGGAGGTTGTTGTTATGGGAGGAGTGGGGTGAGGGGGGTGAAGGGTATATGGGGACCTCGTATTTTTTGAAAGTAACATTAAAAAAAAGACAAAAAATAAAATACAATGGAGAAAAAAAAAACTGAGATGGTTGTCACCAAGTACATGTATTAGCATATTTATTGGTATTGACAAATGAAGTCAGACTTTTTCTGACTGAACCTAAGTCTTTTTGGTTAATAGTGTCACTTGGTTTGTTGCTTAGTTTCAGCAGCACTATTTTCCACAAATTGAGTAACTAAATCTGAAGTTCCAAGGTGTTGACAAAAAACCTGAACTCAATATATGATAAGTCAGAAGTTATATCCTTTGCAACTATTAAAACTTATTTGTCAGTTTTAGGGTGCACACAAAGATAAATATGCAACAGACTATTTTGACACATGCCAACAAATTTGAGGAACCCTGAGTGAGAGGCCTCTGCTCTCTGAAGGGGAAAGAAACGGGCCTGACAAGACAACCCAATGGTCTTTTCCACCGACCTTATCTCATTCTTTGCAAGTTGTCTGGTTACCCACCTGCCTCCATGGGAAGACTCTGAGTTCCTGGAACCCTGAAACTGGGCTTGCTCTCTCAACTCTATCTCTAACACAGAAGGCAGACTAAAGACTCAAAGAAAGTGTGTTGAATGAATGAACAAATGACTGGCTGGCTAACCAAATGAATGAATGAATGAGGATGATATTCTTATGGTCCCTTAAAGCAAAAACAAGACTTCACCTAGGGGTCTTACTGAAAGACCAGATTTAGGTCTAACAATAGCAACAGCCAGTGGAGATACTGACTTTCACTTAGACTGGGAAAGATTGCCCCAAATCCCGGATACCTGGAGGGAATGGAGTTTGTAATTATCACTGCAAGAAGAGATATCACCTTGGGCAACTCTGACTGGCAAAGCAGAAATAGGGCAAGTAGAAGAGACAACTCCTCTATGAGCAGCTCACTTTATAGCTTATACAGTTTTGTAAGACATTCAGAGATGGGATTTTAGCCCCATTTTTCTGAGAAGGAAATTCAGATTCAGAGAAGGAAAGCAACTAGTCCAAGGTCACACAGGAAAGTAGTCCTTGGATTCCAAGCCATAGAATGGCTACAAGATTCTCCAATTTCCTTCTCAAAAGACTGTTTCGCATTCCTCCAGAGACTTGGGCAAGCCCTCACTCAATAAAGTGCCCAGGGAAGAGGAGAGAAAGTAAAAAGCGTTGACTTTCTGCCTAGAGGCTTTCAGTCAATTTGCAAAGAGATCTCAGCAAACTGTGTGAAGAGTGGGCAAGGGATAGAACTATGAAAGGCATGCTTGAAGAAGCTTCTGGACTGCGGAATTCTGATGAAGGTCATTTGGGCCCCTCTTCACCTCTCAGAAGTCAATTTAGTATGACCTGTCCCAGTATGAAACCCCACCCCAAAGCCCTGGAAGTTGCTGAGTTCATTGTGAATGTTGGAGAGTGGTGGTGAGAGGTAGGTAGAGAGAGGGACACTATCTAGATCTCACCAATTTACAACCAGTTGTGTCCCCACCTCCATTCTCCTTAGGAACTTTATACAGGCCTCTATTATGACTCTTTTTTTTTTTAAGATTTATTTTTTAAATTTATTTATCTCCCCTTCTCCTCTCCCGCCCCTCTCCCCTGTTGTCACCTCGCTGTGTCCATTTGCTGTGTGTTCTTCTGTGTCCACTTGCATTATTGTCAGGCAGCACCAGGAATCTGTGTCTTTCTTTGTTGCTTTGTCTTGCTCCATCAGTTCTCCGTGTATGTGGTACCACTCCTCGGCTGGATGTGCTTTGTTTGCACGGGGCAGCTCTCCTTGCAGGGCACACTCCTTGCACATGGGGCTCCCCTACATAGGGGTCACCCCTGTGTGGCACAACACTCCTTGTGCGCATCAGCACTGCACATGGGCCAGCTCACCACACGGGCCAGGAGGCCCTGGGTATCAAACCCTGGACCTCCCATATGGTAAGCGGGCGCTTTATCAGTTGAGCCACATCCACTTCCCTATTATGATTCCTACCTACCCATCCCAGTCCAAATTACATATTAAAATTACCCTGTAAATAATAATAAATGAGTTAAGGATAAAAGAAGAGAACATTAAATATAAGTATTTACAAATACGTCCTCCTTCCCCCTTCAGTCTCCAGCCAGGAAAATATGAGAAGCTGAGAGTTGGCCAGACTGCTTTAGAGAAAAAGACATGGGAGCAGGGGCTGCGGGTGGTGGGGAAGAGGTAGAGGAGGCTAGGGCGGGGAGAGATGGAGGTCATGAAATAAGCTCTACCCTGAAAAGTGGAACTCTGGTGAGAAAGCTTTGTAATGACAATTTTCATAAAATAATTGTTTTGTAATATAACCCTCCCCACCTTATTTTTTCTCCAAGGGGCATTCAGTAGAGATCTATACTGCTTTGTAATGCTTTTGGAGTCCCATTTATGTTTCCTTTGGCTGCATCACTAAGATTGTCCTTACGATGACAAGATACTTTTCAGTTAAGTAAGAATAACTTTACCTCTACTACTGCCACTATTCCTGCTACTAGCAACTACTCTATTGAGTGCTTATCATATGCCAAGTCTAGAGGCTTTTGTAAATTGTTCTCTTTAATCATATTTAAAACGTTACTAATTGGCTAAAAATAATTTCATATGATTATTGAGTCATAGGCGATTGCAGTTCCAGTCTATTTGTGAAGTAATGCACTCATTTCAGCTGCTACTCAGTCCCAGCCAGTTTTTGACCTGAAGAAATGTGAGCTTATTGTGGCTACTTTGGCTTCTCTCTATTAAAATGGGCCAAAGAAGAAAAAATAAAACTAACGTCATTTGGTAAGAAAAGCTTAAGCCACTTGGCTCTTGAGAATAAAAGGAGACCAGAATGAGGACAGGGTTTGCTGCAAGCTTTTCCTAGAGACTTTGTTTCTTCATTACCTAATTTGCACACTTTTAGGTCTATAGGTATCTAACTCAGCTGCTGAATTTCCCTAAAGGAAATTAAGTACTGGATAGGGATACCACAGTGAAACGACTGTGGGCAAGAAAATTGCCCATATCAAAATGATAGACTCTCAAATGTTTAGAAAATAGAAAGATTAGATAGATGATGATAGATTAGATAGATACATAGATAGATGGGATAGATATAGATAGAATGATATAGCAAAGGTGGCAAATTGTTAAAAGGTGGTAAATCCGGGTATTTGGGTTGGGGATATTGAAATTCTGTGTATTGAAATTCTGTGTATTATTTTTGTAATAGTTTTTAAAATTTCCTGTAAGGATGACATTATTTCAAAGTAAAAAGTGTGTTTGTTTTTAAATAAAAGAAGAGTTCAAGCTAAGGGAGGCAACTAAGATCTGGGGATCTTTTACATGCTCCTAGCAATAGTCATTTCTGGATCCTACTGGTCCAAAGGAGAAATGCATTTCCTACATTCTCCATCCTGCACAGTGCCCTCTGGCTTGGAATTCTACCTCTGAGACCAGAAAGAGGGAAGCAAGGGATGGAGGAAAAGGATGGTAGTTGGCGGGGAGGGGACGGAGATTCAGATTCTCAGGCTCAAATAATGTCCTAGCAGGGAGGAGCCTTGGATAGCACTGTAGTTCAATTCTTTGCGTTACAAAATTGAAGACATATTTGTAGTAATAGAGTGCTATAAATAGGAAGTAGACATCCCTTCCTCTTCCTCTGCTGCCTTCATTTACAGATGGAAAAACAAGCTCATGGAGGGAATGACTGTGCAATGTGTTATAGTGAGTGAGTTCAGGGGAAGACCGCATGGAGACAGACAGTGGGACTGAGCACAACTGTTTCCATAGAAAGGGAAAAGCCTGGAATGTGGAGGAGAGGATTTGTCCGATTTTCTGTTTTTATATGTGGGAAGGAAATGGAAGGAAAAAGCAAAAAGCTAAGGGCTGTCTTGTAAAAAAAACATTGAGTGCTTATTATGGCACTAAGCTAAGAGCTTTCTGTGCATTTTTATTTAAGCCTTATCACCACTGGAAGGGAGAAATGGGGAAAGTGAGACTCAGAGGGCTAATCAGCTTGCCCAAAATCACACTGCTAGAAAAGTCGAGTATGTAGAACTCAAGTCTCTTTGACACCCAAGCCCAGGCCTCTCAATACCATATGGTGCCCGTGTATAAACTAAAAAGAAATACACCTGCCTCCGAGTCCATGAAGCTCTGAACCAGAGCATTTCACTGTGATTGGCTGTGTGCATTCTGCACCAAGCTAGCTCATGCCCCTTAATCATGATACAACCTCGAATATAAGAAGAATGATGATATTACCGTTACAAGAAGTCTGTAACAATTCTACAAATTCTCTTTTGCAATTTTTATTCTGAAGTGAGAGAATGGGGAACTGCTGAAATACGGTAAAACCCAAAGACAGAGAAAGAAAAGAGTCATACTGGCACCATATGTTGGTCAGCAATGGAAAGAACCCTGGAGATCTGGTTCTAGGCTATATCCACCCTAATCCAGCTATCTGACCTGGGTCTTGGTTTTCTCATCTGTGGAATGGTACAGAAAAGAGATGTGACCAAATAACTTCTGAGGATCGTTCCTGCTCTGCTCTCTATGGTTCTAAGAATAGATAGACCTTCTCAGTGGGAAGATGTTTTAAAATCAATCAGAAATTTAACAAGTAGAATAGAACAGGCACCTGACACACATAACTGTAGAAGACAGGCAGGCTACAGAAATTGTCTAGTCCTGTGTCTGAAATACTACGAAGTGGTATCTAACTTCTGCTTAAATGAAGTGAATGCCCTCTTGAGACAGGCCATGGTATTGCTGGCCAGTTTTGTTTAGTTTTGCTTTTTTCTTTTTTGCCTTTTATTTATTTTTTTTAAATAAAGAAGTTGTGGGTTTAGAGGAAAAAAAACATGCATAATATACAGGGTTCCCATATTATTAATACCTTGCATTAGTGTGGTACATTTTGTACAATCGATGAAGCATATTTTTCACATTTTAATAATTGTACTAGTAACTATAGTCCATGGTTTAACTTAGGGTTCATTGTGTTGTGCAGTTCCCTGGATTCATTTTTATTTTTTTATTTTTAGGAGGTACTGGGGACTGAATTGGGACCTTATACATGTGAAGCAGGCATTCAACCACTGAGCTACACCCACTCCATGTTCCGCGGATTTTTTTTTAGGTGTTATTCTAGCAACATATATACAGTCAAAAATGTTCCCCTTTACTAGCCAGTTTTAATGGTTAGAATTCTTTGTAGTAGGTCAAGACTTGCTCTCTTATTCACTGATCCTCTTGGTCCCAGCTGGGCTGTTGGGGTCACAAAGCACATTTCAAATATACTTCCCCAAGACAGTCCTTCAAATATTTGAGAACTATGAGTAAGTCTCCCCAGAGTTATCACTTGTTCAGGCTAAACATCCCCTGAGCCTGCAGTCATTCCTCAAAAATCATGGCTCCAAGTCCCTTGACCTAGGCTCATTCATTCAACAAACATTTATCAAGCATATCTTCTGTGCCAGGTTCTGTGGGAGGAAATGGGATTAGAGAAGGCAAGTAAGATACAGTCCCAGCACTCAAGGGGTTTATTAGCTGATGCGCATGACAGAAAAACAGAGACGCTCCTAGCGCGTTGCACCAGCCCTACCGGAAGTGTGTCTAAGCATAAGAGGCGGTCCAAGGAGGGGACGGTTAGTTCCACCCAGGAGGTCAGGAAGGTTTCGTGAAGGAGGTCCAGGTACAAATGGTTTTATCTTCCTCTTCATTCAAGGACTTTCCCTCCTTCTGCCTTCTTTTCTTGGCATTTCTATAACACATCCTGTTGGGGTGTTATGTTTCAGGAAAATTTTTAAAAATATATTCATCTGCCACCTTAAAAATGTTTTCATAAGAAGAAAATCTAGCAGCTTGTGACAAGAATGACTATTTCAGCACATAGAGTCTGAAATAATTCTGCCAGCTCCCATTCTTCTGATAGTCCCTCCTATCTGGTTTCCTCTCTTTCTTTGTTCTTGTCTTCTTCTTCCTCTCTCCCTCAATATTTCTCTCCCCCTCTCTTTCAAAGCACTTTGATAGTCTCATAGTCATTCTTCATGAGACAGCTATTTTCAAACTCAGAGGGTGAAGTGAGTTAGTTGGTAGGGAGCACAAGCTAGGAAGTGGCAGTAGCAGAATACGAACCCAACTCTTCTGATAAATCATTTAATCACAAGAAAAGAGATCACAGAGTTTCTACCTGGCCCTTTGCTTACCTGCAAGTGCAGTTTAAAAAATATAATAATTTCCCTTACGTGCCAATAACTCAGGCCTAATTCTCCCATCTAATTGCCCTCTATATTTTCTAAATAAAATATCCACTCTTAACTGCTTTTAACCTGTTTCTGCTAAATGTGCACACATCCAACCATTCAATCATCACTTTCACATTTTTTAAAAAGATTTATTATTTATTTATTTCTCTCCTCTTCCCCCCACCTCAGTTGTCTGCTCTCTGTGTACATTTGCTGTGTGTTCTTCTGTGTCCTCTTGTATTCTTGTCAGTGGCACTGGGAATCTGTGTCTTGTTTTGTTGCATCACCTTGCTGCATCTGCTCTCTGTGTGTGCAGCACCACTCCTGGGCAGGTTGCATTTTTTCCATGCAGGGTGGCTCTCCTTACAGGGTGCACTCCTTGTGCGTGGGGCTCCCCTACACAGGGGACACCCCTGCATGGCACAGCACCCCTTGCACACATCAGCACTGCGTGTGGGCCAGCTCACCTCATAGGTCAGGAGGCCTTGGATTTGAACCCTGGACCTCCGATGCGGTAGGCAGACACTCTATCAGTTGAGCCAAATCCGCTTCCCTATCACTTTCACATTTAAAAATTGTTCTCTTATAATGTTCTGAGCAGGTAAATTTGTCAAAGTTCTTTATCTTGGAGGGAGGCACTATGATATAATAAATATTGTGTTTCCTAAATTTCAGTGATCATACCACTTTCATGATTTGTACCACATAATTGCACCACATCATTGCACTAGCTACTCTGCTTTTTAAAACATTTTTAAATTAAACAATTCATCTTTTTAACTTTAAAAATTTTAAGGGAACTTTAGATCACTATATACCTAAAATCATGTACATAAAATCTAAATTTGATATGTTTTTTGTATGTTTTCTAATATATATTAAAACAAGTGCATAATTATAAAATTTTTAAAAACTTGTCTTGTACTACTTAAAATAATCTCAGAAGCACACTAGTGAAACCAGGACTGCTACATGCAAAATTCTAGGAGGCACTGTTTACATTATGTCATTGTACATGGCACAGCCTATAGTGCTATATATTAGCCCCAAATAAACCCTGGAAACTTTAAAGAATAGTGGAAAATAGAAAGAATACTTGCTGAGAGCCTGTAAATCTGTACTTTAACCTTGGTATCACCACTGATTTGCTGTGTGACCTCAGGCAGATCCTTCTTCCTCGCTATACCCAGCTTCAAGATCTGGAAAATTAGGGATTGGATTAGAAGAAGATCCATTAAGCTCCTTCCAGAAGTTATACTCCACTTTCTGAGTAGCTCTAGTTATTTTGAATACCTTTCTGAGGATTTCCCTGTCCTTTAATTTCAGAGGAAAGTGCATGCTGTTATTATGGTTCAACCTGATGCTGTGGGTACTTTTAGACTGTGGAAAATAATTTTCTTTACTACTGTACTCAGGAGACAAGGTCAAGGGAACAGATGTAGCTCAGTAGTTGACTTCCTGCTTCCCATGTACGAGGTACTGGCTTCAATCCCCAGTACAAATAAATTAAATAAGTAAATAAGTAAGTAAATAAATAAATAGATAAATAAATAAATAAGTGCTAGCTAGAGACCTTTAGAAAAGGAGGCAAGGTCAGGCAAGTCTTCCAAGTTCAGATGAGTGAGGAGAGGATTCCATGTTGGATGAGAGGGCAGGAGTGGGCAAAATTGTGGGTTTGATGTTGTTGTAGAAAGCCAGATGCCATCACTGTGGTTATAGATACTGTTATTTATGAACTTTTTTCCCCTTTTGACTAGAAAGTAAACTCTTTGCAGGCAGTGGTTGAAAGCCTCCTAATATATTAAGGAGTAGGATTTCAGTAAATGTTTGGAAATGGGAACAGAGGAAAAGGAAAGAAGGGAGATTGAGGGAGAAAAGGAAGGGGAAGAGAGAGAAAGGGAGTGCTTATTCTTTTATTCCTTAGAATAAATTAAGTCATTTAAGTTTATCACAGGAGTGACACCAGGATGTGAAGGAGAATTACTTCACTATTTCTGTTCCCTGTCTTAATTTTCAGTAATATATTTTTTCATAAAGTAGAAATTGCATGTAGTGTCTTTTTCTAATCTTTCCACCACAGTTAAGACTATTTTTGATATTTCTCTTTTGTATCTTTGATCCAGTATGCATAAATGTGCCCTTTTTCAAAGATGCAAATGCAATGCTAATTATATTTCTGTTAATTAATTCATTCATTCCAAAAATACTTTTGAGCTCCTACTATGTATCAAGAAACTTGCTAAGTATTGTTGAGAATATAATGATGAATAAGATATTTTGATGACTTCAAAGTCTTCATAGGCTATTTTAGGAGACAGACAAGTAAATTAGAATAGACCCTTGACATTTGTGAATTACTCTTCATTGTTTCAGCTATTCACAAACAGCCTCAAAATCCATGACATGAATTTACTTGTAAGGAAAATAATTATGCCGATATTCTGGAGCTATTGAGAGGATTAACTGAGATAATGCATTTTAAAATACCTAACATGAATTTGAATCAGTAGCACTGTAAGAATCTTCTGCAGGAGGGAATTGCTTGGTTAGCCAAGCCAAACATAGGATGAGCAACTGGGATGGGTTGTAAGGAGGAAGTTAATATAGGTAGAATATCCCATTCTTCAAACTTGGGGGAGGGAAAACCTTTCTTGTAGCCAAGAAAAATATGGTAGAACCATAAAACAATTACATGAACTGTAAAATATGTAACAGTTCCACTTGTTCTGTGATACTGTTTTTTAAAATCACAAAATATTTATCAAAATTGAAAAGGAAAAACATGAGCATGCTGGTGTAAATCCAGTGAATATCACTCTCTTGTCATCCCTACCTGGGTGGCAGTCTGCTTCCCGTCTGCACAAATATAATTGTTCATATCAATACTTGCACAGCTTTGCATCACTTAGAACACAAATTTATGACTCATGTTTAGCGGCCCATCTTTGTTAACTGAGATCACGTTATCTGAAAATGTCTTTTCTGTTCTTGTGGCCATCTCTCAGTAGCTATGCTCTGAGCATCCTCTGTTCTCTGTCTTCTATCTCTTTCAGTTCTCACTGTTCTCTCCTGCCATAGCTTCTTATCAGAATTGCTTGGTAAGGTTGGTCAGGTGTAATGAGTGTCTCTGAGATTAGAGAACACGACGTGCCCTGTGTCTTTCGAAGATTCAGGACCTCGGACAGCAACATGTATGCACGCCTCTTTTAAATGCTGACCTCATGCTATGCCTTATGCAGCCAATAATGGAGTAACCATAAATGTATACCAGGGACCTGCAATAAAACTCAGTTTGATAAATAGTATCCTAGCAGAATAAACAAAGTGCTGAAGGAGCACAGAGGAGAGAGACTGATTTTTCCTAAAGAGTCTGGGAAAGTATCATATAGAAGGTGACATCATATTAGAACCTAGAGAAGAGTAGTCACAAGTTACCAGCTGATTGAGCTAAAAGAGATCATAGTTATCACTTTATACAATTTTGGTTTGAAAAATTTTTTTTCAGTGTGTAAGGATTAGGATTAGCTGCATATAACAGAAAACCTAAATAAATAATTTAAAAACAAACTAAAGGTGTGTTTTTCTCATGTAAAAAAAAAAAGTCCAGAAACAGTCATTCTAGAGCTGATATGGAAGCTCCACTATCCACTGTCTTTCTCTTAGACCCTCCTTAGTGGCTTCAGTTCTGAAGGTCAACTCGTGGTCCAAGATGGCAGCTGAAATTTTAGCCATCACACCTGTATTTCAGACAGAAAAAAAGGGAAGGGCAATAATGGTATCTCTATTATCTGTCAGCCTCTTTTAAGGATGTGAAGTCACCTTACAACTCCCATTCTCATTTCATTGGTCCTCCCTAGTTACAAGAGAGGTTGGGAAATGTACTATTTCAGCTGGTCACATTACAGCCCATAACAAAATAATAATTTTTTTAGTAAGAAAGAAAAAGAGAACAAATAATTGGGGAAGCGACTGGCAGTCTCTGCCATACTTAGTAATTTCTGTAAGGAACCATGTGAGTCATGCTCTCTTCTGTATCCCAGAGCCTAGCACAGCAAATAAATGCATGTGTGAATAAACTGAATTTTAGGAAAACCATGAGGTTTCTGAGTCTCCATGATGAGTTCTTCTCACTGCATTCTATTTCTCAGAATTTCTGTTCACTGGTCCTTGTTCCCTCTGAAGCCACCCTGAGCAAATCTGCCTTTCTCTTAAACGGAAAACCTTCAGATATCTGTCCTTTCCTCTTTTCTCAGAACCTTGATTTTCCAGGACAATGCTCTCTATTCCTTATTCCTCAAAAGACTTGGTTTCTAATTCTTGATTCATGGATTTCCCTTTCAATTTGGTCTTTTTCTTTTTTTTTAATTTATTTTATTTATTTATTTCTCCCCCTACCTATTGTTGTTTGTGTTTGTTGTCTGCTGTCTGTGTCCATTCATTTTGTGCTCATCTTCTCTTTAGGAGGCACCAGGAACTGAACCCGGGACCTACCATGTGGGAGGGAGCTGACCACTTGCTTGAGCCACTTTTGCTCCCTACTTGTTGTGGCTTTTCTTGTGTTTCCTTGTTGTGTCTCCTTGTTGCATCATCTTGCTGTGTCATCTTATTGCATCATCTTGTTGCATCATCTCACCACACCAGCATGTTGCATCAGCTCACTATCTTGCTTGTCTTTTTTAGGAGGCACCTGGAACCGAACCTGGGACCACCTGTGTGGTAGGCGGGTGCCCAACTACTTGAGCCACATCTGTTTCCCCAGATTACTTTTCACATCCCCCTTACTGCAGTGACTGTTGGGAAAGAAAAAGGAACCAGAACCTTCAAGAATGAGTGCTTAGAGGTTCTGTTTGCCCTTCATCTGCTATTTAACAGTTAATGGAGAACGTAACTTTCACTTTCCTTATGACCTCAAGAGAAATCTTGTTTTCACCATTACACTAGGAGAAATTCACCTGAATGGACTATATTCTATGAAGGATAGTTGAGGTATACAAATTACAAAATGGGGAAGTGGACTTGGGCCAGTGGTTAGGGCGTCCGTCTACCACATGGGAGGTCCATGGTTCAAACCCTGGGCCTCCTTGACCTGTGTGGACCTGGCCCATGCACAGTGCTGATGTGCACAAGGAGTGCCCTGCCACGCAGGGATGTCCCTGCGTAGGGGAGCCCCACGAGCAAGGAGTGCACCCTATGAGGAGAGCCGCCCAGCGCGAAAGAAAGTTCAGCCTGCCCAGGAGTGGCGACCATACACATAGAGTTGATGCAGCAAAGTGACACAACAAAAAAGAGACACAGATTCCTGGTGCTGCTGACAAAACAGAAGTGGACAAAGAAGAACATATAGCAAAATGGACACAGAGAACAGACAAGTGGGGTGGGGGGGTGGAGAGGGGAGAGAAATAAATAAAAATAAATCTTAAAAAAAAAAAGACTTGCCAAGGTCACAGGGTGGTCATATAGCTTTGAAGATAGGATTCAGCCCTGTTTTGTGCAACTCTAGAGCCATGGTGCTTGATCCTGGCTACACATTGGAATCACGTTGAAATAATACTGGAATCATTGCTACAATGCACTACTACACAGAAATGAAAAAGAACAAAATACTGATACATACAGCATAAATGAATCTCTCAAACACATATGACTACCAACTGGGTAGTTCCAATTGCATGAAGTTCAAGAACAGGAAAAACTAACCAGAAGAGTAGCTATCTTTGAGGGGTAGGTATTGACTGGAAGGAGGCACAGGGAGCATTATAGGAAGCTAGAAATATTCATACTATATCCTGTTCTTTGTGGTGGTTACATGGGAGGGTTATATATTCACATGTGAAGGCAGCCTTAATCAGGGAATTCAGAAGCAGAAATAGTTTGGACCTAAAGGTAGTTTGGTTCTTAATCTGGAGCCCAGACAAATTTGAGGCCTTGAGCTACAGGCTGCATCTTCTGGAAAAGCTCCCATTGACCTTGCAGGGTGGTGAGTGTGAGCACATAGTAAAGTACGTGACTAGCATTTCAATCAGAGAGAGCCAAGATAGGAGAAAGAGGAGCACAGAGCCTGGATGTTCAACTCCCAGGAGAAACAGGAAAGCAGAGCCTGGGGCTGCAACCGAAAGGCAAACCTCTATTATGCCAGGGGCTATTAATATAGAACACTTACGTGCCTGTGTGTGTACGTGTAATTTGTGAATATCAACAGACAGCGTTTGGGATGGTATTTTAATTTTCATGTGTCTCTCTTTTCTTCATCTATTTTGTAAAATGTTTAGTTGCAGGAGAATTTTTTTCTTATTAAAATAGTTGTAGGTTTACAGGAAAATCATGCAGAAAGTACAGAATTCCCATATCCTCCTTTTCCTACAGTTTTCCCTATTATTAATATTTTGCCTTAGTGTGATATGTTTGTTACAACTGATGAACCAATATTATTATATGATTAATGATAGTCCATAGTTTATATTGAGGGTCACTCTTAATTGCAGCAAACTTAACAGAATAATTTATGCAGCCTTATCGTAATCATTTTGGAGACCAGACAGCACCTGAAATTAAGTCTGCCCATGGCTGAAATGAATTAATTCATTCCTGGCTTCAGGCTGGGTCAAAACCTCTGCCTTAAGACAGGATTGAAAGAAACTGATGTGTAATTTGTAACTCACCTTGTCACTCATCACAACGCACCAGTGCTTCCCACTGGATTAGATTCTAAACAGAGTGCTGAGATTCAAGTTCAGGATTTCTGACTCCAAGTCCAGTGTTTCTTACACGACATCATGTCCCAAGATGGTTGCCTCAAGGGCTGCATCCTCCCATTCCCAACAATCCCTGTTTCCATCACCCCCCACCCCCCAGCTCAACAGTCATGGCAGTAATGTCACAATTGCCATGGCAGAAAAGTCATGCCTGTGGCATTAACTCCCCAACCAGTCTTTAGCCAACTACCCTTCTATATTGTTTCACCGACTCTCTTTTTTTCCCATTGAGGTATAACTTACATAAGGTAAAGTGTACAAATCTTTTCTTCACAGTGTAAAGAGTATTTTTATTATGTATAGCATACTGTAAGTTAATAAATGTTTATTTATGGAATTCAACATACGATCATTCCACTATTTACTCAACGAAGTCAATGTAGCTCCTTTGAAGCTTCAAATAAGATTTATCCTCAAGATAGCCCTTCACAAGAAAGTGAATGTGACTCAAGCAGTTGGATGCCTGCCTACCACATGGGAGTCCCAGGTTTGGTCCCTGGTGCTTCCTTAAAGAAGACAAGCAAGATAGTGAGTTAATGCAGCAGGCTGACAGAATTTTTAAAAAATAAAGTAAAACATAAATCTTTGGAAAAAAAAGTAATATGATCAGAATGTAAGGAGGGAACAAATCTCACTGGGTGTCAACTGCCATCCTTTAAAAAGGAACCATGGGGCAGTGGACTTGGCCCAGTGGTTAGGGCGTCCGTCTACCACATGGAAGGTCCGCGGTTCAAACCCCGGTCCTCCTTGACCTGTATGGAGCTGGCCCATGGGCAGTGCTGATGCGCACAAGGAGTGCCCTTCCACACAGGCGTGTCCCCCAAGTAGGGAAGCCCCATGTGCAAGAAGTGCGCCCCATAAGGAGAGCTGCCCAGAGCAAAAGAAAGTGCAGCCTGCCCAGGAATGGCACTGCCCACATGGAGAGCTGACGCAACAAGATGATGCAACAAAAGGGACACAGATTCCCGTGCCGCTGACAACAACAGAAGCGGACAAAGAAGGCGCAGCAAATAGACACAGAGAACAGACAACCGGGGGCGGGGGAAGGGGAGAGAAATAAATAAATAATCTTTAAAAATATAAAATAAAATAAAAAACAAAAAGGAACCATGGACAGAAGCCCAAAAAGCAGAGGTTTCCCTGTTTCCCCAAACATTCTTCAAATCCAATTTTTCAAGCAATAAAAACACCTTTAAAATAAGCCTGCCAGGGAATGGGTATAGTGCAGTGGTTTGACACTGAGCACCATGTGCCAGGTCCCAGGATCAATTCCTGGTACTTCCTTAAAAAATAAAATAAACCTCCTATCTTGTAAGAACAGGAAGACAGTTACCCATTTTTTCGGCTACCATCTGCAGAGCTAACTCAGCTTTGGCTTTCTGCCTTGAGGCCTCCTAAGTGAAGGCAAGTTGGCTCACATGGAGTGCTGGCCCACGTGGCAAGTTGACTTGAGTGAAGAGCTGGCGCAGCAAGGTGACACAACAAAAAGAGACACGGAGGAGAGACAATGAGACGCAGCAGACCAGGGAGCTGAGGTGGTGCAAGAGATTCATTGCCTCTCTCCCAGTCCAGAAGATCACAGATCGTTCCCAGTGCCAGCTAAAGGGAAGACAAGCAGACACACAGAAGAAAGCACAGCAAATGGACACAGAGAGTAGAAAACAGTGGGGAGAAATAAATAAACAAATCTTTAAAAAATAAAGGCTAATACACTTTTGATCATTTGCCAAAATCCAAATGTACATTTTCTAGGGGCCTAAAGTGATAATTTGAAGAAATTAGGATCCAAAAAGTCTAGTAAAATAGGTGGCAAGTTTCTAAAATATATATCAGTTTGTCCATGCACAAGTGGAGATGAAAAGAAGCCTTCTAAAAGAGCAGTGACAAGGCTGACTGAAAACAATTGTGGATTTTTAAAAAAGATTTATTTATTTATATCTCCGCCCCCCCTCCCCCACAGCTGTTCGTACTTGTTGTCCGCTCTGTCTTCTTTTTAGGAGGCATGGGAACCAAACCTGGGAACTCCCATGTGGGAGGGAGGCACCCAAACACTTGAGCCACCTCAGCTCCCGCTTGTTGCGTCTCTCATTGTTTCCTCACTGTGTCTCTTCAGTGTGTCAGCTCATCTTTTTTAGGAGGCACCAGGAACCAAACCCGAAACCTCCCATGTGGTAGGTGGGCACCCAACTTCTTGAGCCACATCCACTTCCCTGTGGATTCTTTTTAAATGAGCTATCCTGAAGATAAATCTTATTTGAAGCTTCAAAGGAGCTACATTGACTTCGTTGAGTAAATAGTGGAATGATCGTATGTTGAATTCCATAAATAAACATTTATTAACTTACAGTATGCTATACATAATAAAAATACTCTTTACACTGTGAAGAAAAGATTTGTACACTTTACCTTATGTAAGTTATACCTCAATGGGAAAAAAAGAGAGTCGGTGAAACAATATAGAAGGGTAGTTGGCTAAAGACTGGTTGGGGAGTTAATGCCACAGGCATGACTTTTCTGCCATGGCAATTGTGACATTACTGCCATGACTGTTGAGCTGGGGGGTGGGGGGTGATGGAAACAGGGATTGTTGGGAATGGGAGGATGCAGCCCTTGAGGCAACCATCTTGGGACATGATGTCGTGTAAGAAACACTGGACTTGGAGTCAGAAATCCTGAACTTGAATCTCAGCACTCTGTTTAGAATCTAATCCAGTGGGAAGCACTGGTGCGTTGTGATGAGTGACAAGGTGAGTACAAATTATAATTGATAATTATAAATCACTGAAGCTTTTAATAATATTCTTTTATTTGAATTCATAATACATGCATTTGGTTAAAAACAAATTAAACTTTATAAAAGAGTAGACAGTGAAAAGGCCATTTCCCTCCCACCCCTGACCCCAAACCCTAGTCCTCCAATACCTCTTTCTAGAGGCAACCACTCTCCTCAGCTTCATGAGTGTCCTTTCAGGGGTAGTCTATGCACATTCATGAAGGTATTCATTGAAGAAAATCAGAGCAGATTCAAGGTATGCCTATAACAATGTCGCTTACATACCAAATCTTTTATTTTCAAAGTGGAATTATTAATAAGTTTTCATTATAAAAATAATGCACACTTACTTAAAAATTATATAAAATAAAAGTGAAAACTCTCTCCACCCCCCACCCTCCACCCCTTAATTCCACTGTTAAGTTTTCTATATAATCTTTCTGACAACTTTATGCATGTGTAAATACACATAGAATATTATGTGTAAATACACATAGAATATTACTATAATAGTAAATTTGCAATCTTATTTTGTTCATTAACAATATATCTGGGAAACAGATGTGGCTCAGGCAACTGAGCTCCTGCCTACATGGGAGGTTGCTGTTTCAGATCCCAGTGCCTCCTAAAGCAAGCTGGCGCGACGGGCAGGCACAGCAAGCTGACACAAGAGACACAAGAAGAAAAAAACATAATGAGAGATACAACAAAAGCAGGGAGCACAGGTTCCCAGTGCCTCCTAAGGAAGACAATGAGCTGACGTGGCAAGCTGAAGCAACAAGATGATGTAGCAAGAGATATGGGGAAGAAAAACAATGAAAGACGGAACAAAGCTGGGAGCAGAGGCAGCTCAAGCAGTTAGGCACCTCCCTCCCACATCAGAGACTCTGGGTTAAGTTTCCGGTGCCTCCTAAAGGAACAAGGAAGATGAACAAACACAGCAAGTGCCAACAATGAGGGGGTAGGGAGAAATAAAGAAATAAAATAAGTCTTAAAAAAGAATAACAGTATATCTGAGATAACCTTTCCACATCAATACATAAGGCTCTATTTGTCCTTTTTTTTCTCCCCCTCCCCACTGCCCTGCTGTTTTTGCTGTCTGTGTCCATTTGCTGAGTGATCTTCTGTGCCTATTTCTCTTCATGTTCTCCTCTCATTTTCTCCTCTAGAATTCATCAGGATTCGATCCTGGGGACCTCCAATGTGGAGAGAGGTTCCCTGTCACTTACTCCACCTCAGTTCCTGGTTTCTGTTGCATCTCGCCTTGACTCTCCCCTTCATCCCCTTTGTTGCATCATCATCTTGCTGCGTGGCTCACCGCTGTGGGCACTGGCTCAGGGATAGAAGCTGGGTCCTCCCATATGGTAGGCGGAAGCCCAATCACTTGAGCTACATCTGCTTCCCTACTAGCCCTTCTTAATGCATGCATATTATCAGATGCTTTATAGTGGGAGAAAAAGGGGTGGAGATACAGCAGGAATTACACGTAGGAGTGTGTCTACCTGTAAGTATCATCTGGCATATGTGTCTTAGAAGAAAAAACTCTTGAGAGGGGTTGATTTGACCCATCTGGGTCTCAGTTGCTCACATGTAAAGTGGAGACAATAATGACTGCCCCGACCTCCTCACAAGATTGTTGTGAGGATTACATAGAGAAAGACAATGGATGATAGAGTACTCCGAAAACCTCAAAGTGCTAGGCAAATATGACAGAGGGGAGGAGGGAGAGGAGAGTGCTCCCAGAGCCTAAAGTCCAACAACTTTAGGCTAATAATAATTGTTTCTCCTGCCCTCCTTAGCCAAATGAACATTCATCTTTGCTTAATAATTGCAAACATTTGTTGAGTTTTTACCTTGCCAGGCATTCTTCCAAGAACTATGTATGTATATACATGTATGGATATGTACAAGTTTATGTATATGCATATATCTTCATTTAACTCCCTCAACAACTCTGTGATATAGGTCCTCATTGTCCTCATTTGACTGAAATGCTATGAGACAGGAACTCTTATTTTCCTCATTCGCCTGATCAAGCAACTGAGGCTAACACAGCTGGGAAGTGGCAGACAGTCTTACTCCCAAACGGCATCAAACTGTACTGTTCATTTTTTAGTTTTTTGCCATGCTTCAACTATGTGTTTGGGCTGTGATTTAAAGAGGCAGCTGGGGAACATGGCGGGGGGAGGGGGGGAGGGAAAGAAGTGGCTCATTCCATTAGGACTAAAAAATAAAAACTATAACACAAACACAGTCTCCTAGGTAGCAACACTGCTGTCTGCTCTAAGACCCTTCATGGCTCCCTACTGTCTACTGAATAAAAGCCAAGTTCCTCAGCTTAGTGTCCCAGATTTCCTTAGCTTGGTTAAACTGCTTTTCCAGTACTTTGTCTTATGCTGTAGGTTCTTCTTCTAAAACCATCTTCCTCATCAATTCAGACCAATCTGGGAACCTCAGCCGTTTAACCCCAGCATGGCAGATCTAAGCTCAAGATGCATCGGAGGGCCTTTTTTCCCTGTCCCATTCCTATTCAGCTGAAAGCGGCATCCTTGGCCATTAGCTTGCACAGCGCTTAGACAATCACACCCAAGACATTCCCCCTGTCTCTGATGGCAGGCAGCCCATCATCTGTTTACTTCCTGACATGCCCTGCGCAGGGCTGGTCACATCCCCTGCCCCTGTCTCTTCCTGGCTCAGGGCCAGCCAGCCTCTCTGGGGAGATGGTAGATTGAAGCCCCCTTCTGGGTTGCCTTGGCGACAGTGCCGTCTGAGTGCCCTGGAGCCAGGCAGCTGCGATTGCAGGGAAAGGAGGGGCCAAGGGCAGCAGAGGGTCAGGGAAGTAGATTGGGGAAAACCCAAGGAGAGCCTTCAATGTGGCTCTAGTACAGACCCAAAAGGTTAGATTAAAACTGCAGCCTCACCTTAACTAGCATTACATAGCAACACGTGAGATCTGAGATTTAGAGGGAAAGACTTTATTCAAGGGATTCTACACGGAGCTCAGCTCTGTGGGTCTCTGAGTCTAAATCCCATTCAAACCTATGCTTTGAGGTCTTTTGACAGCACGAGGGATCAAAAGATGACAAAACTCAGGCAATTGTATGCGAACTGATATTTTCGTACCAAGGACAGGTCTTCTATAACCCACATTAAGGTGCACATCGTGTGAAGAGAAAGATGCTTGTGATTTTTTTAAGGATGTATAGGGGGTTGAGCCCCGGCCCTTGTACATGGGAAGCAGGCACTCAACCACTGGGCGACACTCTCTCCGCTTGTGATTTTTATTTGATAATAATAAATGCCTATTGTGTGCAGAAAAATTTGCTGTGTGCGGCATTTGTGGGGATGTGGGGTGGGTGTAACTGAGAGGAACATAATGTTATACTTGCCCTCAAGCAGCACACGTCGTCTTCCTTCAGGTCAGTCATTACCTCGTGAATAGGCTTCTGTAATAGCATGCTGCAACACTCCCAGGCACTTCTTTTCAGTCCGGTAATTAGATGGGACTTCAGCGGGGCAGGAGACTCAGTCCTAAGTCAGTAAGGTCATCACATTGCCCTGGTCACAGATTGATACAGGGACAGGCACATACTCAAACTTAGCCAATGAAGTGTAGTGAGACTTCTGCTGTGATTACTGAGAGGGATACATGTTTTCTCCTCTCCACCAGGAAGTGTAATTGCCATCCCTCTACCACATGGTGCTTAGTATGAAGCCAACATGGAAGTGAGTACAACTGAGAGATGGAGGAAGACTGGGGGCTGATACATCATTCAAGGCCCTGAATCAAGCCAGGCCTGACCTACCCCAGACTTTGGGTATAGGGGTCAATAAATTTTAAGTTTCCCAAGGTGATTTATGTTACTTCCAATTCAAAAGGTTCAATTAAAGATATGTTGGAAACCCCTATAAGTGGTTCACCAGATTGTCAATACTCTCTACTACTGATGTAAAATATCCTAACTTATGCCCAGTACACGGACTGTTCACAGCATTCTTTCAGTACTTATTGAGTCCATCAGTTGAGTGGTTTGTCCCCACACCTGTTTATATTTATTAGTGTAATTTTTTTTTAAGATTTTTTTTTTTAATTTATCCCCTCCCCCGCATCGTCTGCTCTCTCTGTCCATTCGCTGTGTGTTCTTCTGTGTTCGCTTGCATTCTCATCAGGTGGTACGGGAATCTGTCTCTTTTTGTTGTCTCATCTTGCTGCATCAGCTCTGTGTGTGTGCAGAATCACTCCTGGGTGGGCTGTGCTTTTCATACAGGATGGCTTTCCTTGCGGGGTGCAGTCCTTGCACGTGGAACTCCCCTATATGGAGGACACCCCTGTGTGGCATGGCATTCCTTGCATGCAGGAGCACTGCACTTGGGCCAGCTCACCACATGGGCCAGGAGGCCCTGGGTTTGAACCCTGGACCTCCTATATGGTAGGCGGACGCTCTATCAGCTGAGCCACATCCACTTTCCAATTCTTTTAACATTAAGTAAATTGGAAAGCAGATGTGGCTTAAGCAATTGAGCGCCCGCCTACCACATGGAAGGTCCCAGGTTCAGTCCCAGTGCCTCCTAAAGAGAAGATGAGCAGACACAGAGAGCACACAGCGAATGGACACAGAAAGCAGACAGCAAGTGCAAAACAACAAGGCAGGGGGGAGAGAACAAATAAATCTTTTTAAAAATTATCTATTAAGTAAATTGAAGAAACATCATATGAGAGGAAAGACTGTTCCTGGTTCTGTAAAAAGAAAATTAGGGAAGTGGATGTGGCTCAAGTGATTGGGCTTCCGCCTACCATATGGGAGGACCCAGGTTTGATCCCTGTGACCTCTTGGTAAAAAAATAAAATAAAATTAAGCATTTCCGCACAGCAAGCCAGTACCCATGCAAGTGAGTCACACAGCAAGATGATAACACAACACAAGAGAGACAAAGAGGAGAGTCAAGGTGACGCGCAGAAACCAGGTACTGAGGTGGCACAAGTGACAGGGAGCTTCTCTCCATATCAGAGGTCCCCAGGACCAAATACCAGTGAATTCTAGAGGAGAAAAATGAGAAGACGAAAATAGAAATAGATACAAAAGATCAAATAGCAAATGGACACAAACAGCAAAAAACAGTGGGGTGGAGCAAAGGTGGAGGGAAAAATATAGATTCATTAATATTATTTAAAAAACAAAAAAACCCTAAATTAAATGCTTTTGAAAGACTTGAGAGGTGAGCATTTCAAAATTGCTTTTACATTAGATATAGATAAATCACGTGTTAAAAAGTAAACGATATCTTATATTTTTAATGTGACACTTTTTGTGATCCATGTATCTTCAAAAAATACAATAAAAAATGAAAAAAATCTAAAAAAAAAGGTAAACAATAAAAACATGAATGGATTTTACACTCAACTTTGGAAGGGTCTTCAGATTCTTTTTCCTCTCTGAAGAAACCAAAGCTGGAAATAGTGAATGATGTATATTGGGTGAGAAAAAGACTGCTAATTGTCTCGCAGTGTTCATTTTTCCTCTTTCTCTTACAATATGAAATTCTGGGTTTTAGCTGGGCATAAAGCCACCCAGAATAAAGACTGCATTTCCCAGGCTTCTTTGTAGCCTGATGTGGCCATAAACCAAGTTTGGTTCCATGAGTTGTGGGCAACCTTTCAGTCCTGCCTTAGAAGGAAGGGGCAGTCCTTCCCTGTAACCGTTTTCTCCATCCTCCCAGTCAGAATGTAGACTTGATGTTGATATCCAGGGTTGTGAGGTCAAAGAAGGAGAAAGAGAATGTGGAATGGCAGTGCTCTTAACAGCTGTGAATTGGAAGCAACATATCACTTCTACTTACATTCCTATTGGTCAAAGTCAGTCACATGGCTGCACCCTAGCTGGACAATTCTGGTTGCCCAGGAAGAATAATGCTAAGGAACCATAGTATTATCTTTGCCACATCACCCCAATTTCAGAACCCCATAGAACTTGTCACTTTTTAAAAAATCTCCCTCCTTCCCTAGCTGGTTCTCTTGTCTGTCTGCTCATTGCTTGCTTGCCTTCTCCAGGAAGCACCAGGAACTGAACCCAATACCTCCCACATGAGAGGCAAGTGCCCAATGGCCTAAGTCACATCAGCTCCTCACGGATTGCAGCATCTGCCTGTTTAGGCTTCTGCTCGTTGTGGCAGGTGTGGTGTCTAGCTTGTTGCGGTGGTTGTGGCATTTTCTTATCTTCTTTAGGAGGCATCAGGATCCGAACTTAGGACCTCCCATATGGTAGGCAAGTACCCAACTGGTTGAGCCACATCTGCTTCCCTGTCACTTCTTTTCTTTTTTTTTTTTTTTAAACGTACTGGGGCCAGGGATTAAACCCAGGGCCTTGTATGTGGGAAGCCAATTCTCAACCACTGAGCCACATCAACTCCCCACTGTCACATCTTTTTTTCTTTTAAAGATTTATTTTATTATTTATTCCTCCCACTTGCCGCTTGCTTGCTCTCTGCTCTCTGTGTCCATTCAGTAGCATTCTTCTGTGTCTGCTTGCCTGCTTGTCTTCATTTGTTGCGTCATCTTGCTGCACCAGCTCTCCGTGGGTGTGGGCTGTCAGCTCTCCACAGGCACGGGATGTCAGCTCTCTGCGGGCACGGGCCAGCTTGCCTTCACAAGGAGGCCCTGGGATGCAAACCCAGGGCCTCCCATATGGTAGACGGGAGCCCAATCGATTGAGCCACAGCCGCTTCTCATGTCATTTCTTTTAATGCAATGTCATTTATGGTTTTGGACTGCCTTTGCACTGCTAGTTTATATTGGATTTACAATGTCTGTGGTCCTTCAATGAGCCATGACTTCTGGTGTTCATACCATTGCAGTTCTTCCCCCTTAAATCTAGACTGGCTCTGTGACTTGCTTTTTGATCTAGATGGTGGTAATTGTGACACTCTGTGATTTCCAAGACTAAGTAATAAAACTTGCTGTGTCCAGCTGGGATTCTTAATATACTTTCTTTGGGGAAAACTAGCCACTATATATAAGAAGTCTATTTACCTGAGATCACCATGCTATTAGGAAGACCAAGTCAGTCACATGGAGAGAGAGATGCTCTGTCAACCCCCAGGTGATCCACACATCCCAAAGAGGTGCCAGGCATGTGAGTGGAGCAACCATTTGGATATTTAGTCCAAGAGAGTTTTCAGATGACTCCAGCCTTAGTCACCATCTGACTGTACCCCCAAAGAAGACCCCAGTGAGATCCACCTAAATGAGCCCAGGAAATCCACAGAACCATGAGAAGTAATAATAAGTTATTGTTTTAAGCCATTAAATATTAGTGTCATTTATTATACAGCAACAGATAACCAGTCTTTCACAGGTGAAAGGATAGAGTTCTAAGAAAAGGGAGATGGCCTCTCATGTCAGGAGATCATGGAACAATGAGACTTGAGATGAGACCATAAAGAGATCAAAGAGGATGAGAACTGAGAACAGACCATTTTATTTAGCAATTAACAAGTCACCATTTTACTTCAAGCATGCAGTTTCAATAGAATAGGGGGAAAAGAAGGAAAGTTGGAAGTGTTCATAGAGCAAGCAAGTAAGCAAGTGGTAGGATATAGACACAAAAGTTTAGTCCTTTCTTTCTTTCTCCTTCCTTCCTTCCTTCCTTCCTTCCTTCCTTCCTTCCTTCCTTCCTTCCTTCCTTCCTTCCTTCCTTCCTTCCTTCCTTCCTTCCTTCCTTCCTTCCCTCCCTCTCTCCCTCCCTCCCTCTCTCCTTCCCTCCTTCCTTCCTTCCTTCTCTTTCTCTTTCATTTCTTTGTTTAACATCCACTGATAATACTTGCCTGACAATTATTTCATTGGAGATTGAAAAATGGTGATTTTCTGTTTCTGTCAATCCTTCTATATTAGCTGATATACATCAGTAAAGAAGAATTTTCCTTCATCAATTGGGAATGAACCTAATTTCTTCCTAAAATGGAGGTTAAATGCTTCATTTTTTTTGCTTTAATTACCAATTTTCCTATTAAATAGTACTTTCCTGTTTAATAGTACTTCCAATGGTGAAAAATGAGTTTTTTCCTCCGTTATCTGTCTCTCTCACTCTTTTTTTGAGTATCTTTATGGACTTACGTATTACATTCATTCAATATGTTACAATCAATTTCAAAATAAATTAGTCTTTAAAGAAACAATGGAGGATAAGTCACAGAATATGACCAGAAAATTCCTGGAAGAAAATAATGGTTAAAAAAAATACAAATACACACAAATATATGTTTATCCTTACCAGTAATTAAAAATGAAAATAAAAACTATAAAACAAACAAAAATCCCTTATAAAATATCAATTCTGCTACTGGATACATAACCCAAAGGAATGTCATTCAGATCCTATAAGGGGGAGTGGCAGTGGTGTTTTTGGTTGTGGGGTGTTGGAGCCAATTTGTGTGTTCACACTGAAGCCCTTCGGTAAATGTGGTGGATGTAGTACTAAGCAGCAGATAGAAGCAACATATCAGATTTTTAATAAAAGATTTATTTACCACCCCCCGCCCCGCCACTTGTGCTTATTGTCTGCTCTCTGTGTTCATTCACTGAATGTTCTTTTATGTCAGCTTGACTTCTCTTCTCTTCTTTCTCTTTAAGAGGCACCGGGAACTGATCCCAGGACCTTCCAACCTGGAAGAGAGGCACCCAATCACTTGAGCCAGGGAGCCTTAGCTCCCTGGGTTATCGTGTCTCTCACTGTCTCTCCTCTGTGTCTCTTTTTGTTGAATCATCTGGTTGTGCCAGTGCTCTGTGCCATGCAGGCCAGCTCTTTTTCACCAGGAGGCCCCAGGCACCGAAGCCGGGACCCTCCACACAGTAGACGGGAGCCCAATCGCTTGAGGTACATCTGCTTTCCAACATATCAGATCTTTAAAACATGTTGCTGAGAAGCAGATATGGCTCAGGCGGTTGGGCTCCCACCTACCACATGGGAGGTCTCTCCTTTGGTTCCCAGTGCCTCCTAAAAAAGATGAGCAAGACAGCAAGCTGACACGACCAGCAGGTGTGGTGAGCTGACACAAGATGACACAGTGAGATGATGCAACCAAGACACACAGAGAGAAAACACAATGACACAACAAAACAGGGAGTAGAGGTGGCTCAAGAGATTAGGTGACTCCCTCCCATAGTTGAGGCCCTGGGTTTGGGTCCTGGTGCCACCTAAAAAGAGGACAAGCAGACAGCGAATGCAAACCATGGGGGAGGGGCAAGAAATAAATAAAATAAATAAAACATGTTACTCTGAGGAAAAAATGAATTTACAAAAATAATACACATTTTAAATGAACACCTGCAAACAAAGGATGTACATTAAATGTACTGGAATGATTGCCAATGGGTTGGAGAATGAGGATAGAAGGGAAAAAATATATAGATAAAACAAATGAGAGTGGCCTTGCATGGACCAATGATGCTAATATATCACCAAATGAGGAATATGATTTAATTCAATCCCCTGTATTAACATAAAAATAAATAAAGGATTAGATAAATTGCTACAATCTTTCTGGAAAGTAAAAGGTTTAAGAGCATTGACCTAGCAATTCCACTTTTAGGAATGTAGCCTGAGGAAATAGTAACATTCGTTTATTGGTGTTATAATAGTGAGAAAAAGTCCGCAGCATGTACTCTGTGGCCCTGGCCACACCCTGCAATATACAACCCCAGGTGTTTCAGGGAAACTACAGAGGGGTCTCTCCGGAGTTTGTGAACAAGTGTAGTCATATACTGGTGGTTTAATTCTTCTTCTGCTTCCGTCCCTTGCATTTGGCACTGCCATTCCACTGTCTTTACGGGACCGGTTAGGACTTCTGACAAGCACTCTGGTTTCCCTCTACTGCTGAAGCACTGGTGTCCTCTAGTTGCTAAGGTTGCAGAACTTACACTGTGACTTACTAGGCTGTGACTTAACTGCGACAGTCTTGCTCTCCTATAGATTTTATATACTATTAGAAGTCTATCACTCTTTTACAGTTTTTCATGAAATAGTTTTCCCCATAATTTCTTAAAGTCTTTTGTTCCCCCTACCCCCACTCCCATCTCCAAAGGAAGAAAAAAAAAAAACATTTGCAGGTCAAACTAGGTGACAAATACCAATAACAAACTTGCTGGGCTTAAGAGTGAAATGGGTGGGAGTGGATGTAGCTCAAGTAGTTGAGCACTTGCTTCCCATGTACGAGGTTCTGGGTTCAATCCTTGGTACCTCCTTTAAAAAAAGGTGAGATTGTCAATTCTGCTATCTTGCCTCTCCTTTGCAAATCTATGGATCCATATCTGAGACGGACATTAGCAATTGTATAGCAGAGAATCTAGCACAACCCCCTCAACCATTCAGCATTTTATGGATGAGGAGAATGAAAGCCAAAAAAGGAACCGATCTAGCCAGGGTCATAGTTCTCCTTGTCCTGTATTTTCTATCTTCAGGAATGGCACCATCATCAGCCAGTTGCCCAAGCCATAAATCTTTGTCGTCCAGACTCTCTATTATACCACCTTACTATCTTTATTCATACCACTTCGGGCTCTGTTCAGGTCACTTTCATCCCTTGCTAAACAGCTTTTTTTTTTTTTTTTTTTTTTAACAAATCGATTTTATTGATTCATATTAATAAAGCATATAACATCCAAAGTATACAATCGATGGTATTTGGTATAATCACATAGCTGTGTATTCATCACTTCAATTATTATTAGAGCATTTTCATCATAATAATAAGAATTAACAAACAAAAAAACCTCATCACCTCTCAATCTCCCTATGCTTCACTTGCCATACATAGCTGCTATTCTGTTTCCATCTTTCTAGTTTTTGTTTATATTTTGTAAAAAACAGTCTTCTATATGCAATATTACCCATATTCATATTTCACATGAGGTTTCACTGTTATACAGTCCCGTGTTACATTTTTTAACTTTCCTTCTATTAATATACATGTCCTTAAACTTCCCTTTCAACCACTGTCAAACCCATACAATAGTTACAAACACTATGATATGCTTTCACCATTTCCATTCATCTCCGAGGATTTACAAATGACTGTTTTTTAAGCAATTCTGCACAGATTAACCCTCAGTTTTCCATTCTTTAACCTCATTCTATCTTCTGGTGACCTATATTCTCATTATTAACTCCATGAGTTTACACAATATATTTAGTCTATAACAGCACAATCATACAGTATTTGTCCTTTTGTGGCTCGTTTACTTCACTCACCATAATGTCCTCCAACATACTCAACATAATGTCATATGCTTCAAGACTTCATTTCTTATTACTGCATATTATTCCATCATGTGTATACACCACAGGTTGTTTATTCATGTATCAGTTGATGGACACCTGGGTTATTTCCATCTTTTGGCAATTGTGAATAATGCCACTATGAACATCAGTGTGCAGATGTCTGTTTGTGTCACTGCTCTCAGTTCTTCTGAGTAAATACCTGTAGTGGTATTTTTGGTTCACATGGCAAGTCTATATTCAACTACCTTAGTAATTACCAAACAGTCCTCCACAGTGGCTGTATCATTCTACATTTCCACCAACAGTGCATAAGTGTTCCTATCTCTCCACATCCTCTCTAACACTTGTAGTTTTTAATAGTGGCCATTCTAATAGGTGTGAAATGATAACTCATTGTAGTTTTGCTTTGCATTTCCCTGATTACTAGTGATGTTGAACATTTTTTCATGTTTTTTTTTTTTTGCCATTTGTATTTCTCTTTGGACAAATGTGTATCCAAGTCTTTTACTCATTTTTTCTTTTAAGAATCTTTTCACTTTCAGATGGCTCCCTTATCTATTTGCTTATTTTTGCTCATTGTTTCTGCTCATTGTTTTTTGCTAATTGTTGGCTTGTTGGCTGTTTTTTCTTTAGGAGGCACCAGAAACCAAACCCAGGCCCTCCCATATGGGAGGCGGACACTCAACTGCTTGAGCAACCTATGCTCCCCCATGTGCCCATTTTAAAACCAGGTCATTTTGTCTTTTTAATGTTGAGTTGTAGCATCTCCCTATATGTCATGGACATCAGATATGTGATTTCCAAATATTTTCTCCCATTAAGTGGGCTGCCTTTTCACCCGTTTGACAGTTTTTTGAGGTGCAAAAGCATTGAATTTTGAGGAGGTCCCATTCATCTATTTTCTCTTTTGTTGTATGTGCTTTGGGTGTAAGGTTTAAAAAACTACTGCCTATCACAAGATCTTGAAGATGTTTTCCTATGTATTCTTCTAGGAGCTTTATGGTTATCACTTTTATATTTAGATCCTTATCCATTTTGAATTAATTTTTGTATAAGGTGTGAGATAGGGGTCCTCTTTCTTTCTTTAGGATATGGATATCCAGTTCTCCCAGCACCATTTGTTGAAGAGACTGTTCTGGCCCAGTTGGGAGGACTTGACGACCTTGTCAAAAATCATTTGACTATAGACATGAACGTCTATTTCTGAGTTCTTGATTTGGTTCCATCAGTCAATCTGCCTGTCTTTGTGCTAGTATATGTTGTTTTTTTGTTTGCTTGTTTTGTTTTGGTGTTTGTTTTGTTACAACTGTAGCTAAGTAATCTATGCTTTAAAGTTAGGAAGTGAGAGTCCTCCAACTTCATTCTTCTTTTTAAAAACATTTTGGCTATTCGGGGCCTCTTACTCTTTAAAATAAATTTGATAATGTTTTTCCATTTCTGCAAAAAAAGCTGTTGGGATTTTTATTGAAATTGTGTTGTATCTGTAAAACAGTTTGGGTAAAATTGACATCTTAATGATATTTAGTCTTCCAGTCCATGAACACAGAATGTTCTTCCATTTAATTAAGTCTTCTTCAGTTTCTTTTAGCAATGTTTTGTAGTTTTCTGAATACAGGTCTTTTATGCCCTTAGTTAAGTTTATTTCTAAATATTTGGTTTTTTTTTAAGATTTATTATTTATCTATTTCTCCTCCCACCCCCCATCCCCTTGTTGTCTGCACTTGCTGTGTCTGTTTGTTGTTTGCTCGTCTTCTTTTTTCGAGGCATCAGAACTGAACTCGGGACCTTCCGTGCGGGAGGGAAGCCCTAATTGCTTGAGCCACTTCTGCTTCCTGCTTTGATGTATCTTTCATCGTGTTTTCCTCCTTGTGTCTCTTTATTGAGTCATCTTGTTGTGTCAGCTTGCCATACCAGCCCATCGTGTCAGCTCACTGTCTTGCTCGTCTTCTTTAAGAGGCACTGGGAACCAAACCTGGGACCTCTCATATGATAGGCAGGAACTCAATTGCTTGAGTCACATCCACTTCCCAATATTTGATTCTTTTAGTTGCTATTATAAATGGAATTTTTTTTCTGATTTCTTCCTCAGATTGCTCATTAGTAGTATATAGAAATACTACTGATCTTTGTGTGTTAATCTTGTATCCCATCACTTTCCCAAATTCCTATTAGGTCTAGTAACTTTGTTGTGAAGTTTATAGGATTTTCTAGATATAGGTTAATATCATCAGCAAATAATGAAAGTTTCACTTCTTTCTTTATTTCTTTCCTTATCAAGCCTAATTGCTCTAGCTAGAACTTCTAACATAATATTGAGTAACAGTGGTGACAGTGGAGATTCTTGTCTTGGTCCTGATCTCAGCAGGAAAGCTTTCAGTCTTTCACTGTTGAGTACAATGCTAGCTGTAGGTTTTTCATATATACATTAGCCCATATTGAGAAAGCCTCCTTCTATGCCTCTCTTTTGGAGTGTTTTTATCAAGAAAGGATGCTGTATTTTGTCAAATGCATTTTCACTTGAGAGGATCATGTGATTTTTCTTCTTTAATTTATTAATGTGGCTTAGTACAAGAATTGATTTTCTTGTGTTTATCAAATGGGATAAAACCCATTTGATTATGTTCTATAATTCTTCCAGCTGGTTTTGGATTCAGTTTGCAAATATTTTAAGGATTTTTGCATCTATATTCATTAGAGATATTGGTCTGTAATTTTCTTTTTTCATAATATTTTCATTTGCTTTTGGTATTAGGGTGAGATTGGCTTCATAGAATGAGTTTGGTAGGATTCTTTCCTGTTCAATTTTTTGGAAGAGCTTGAGCAAGATTGGTATTAGATTGTCTTTAAATGATTGATAGACAGCATCTGTGATGCTTTCTGGTTCAGGGCTTTTCATCTTTGAGAGATTTTTGATGACTGTGCCAATTTCTTTACTTGTGATTAGTTTCTTGAGGTCTTCTATATCTTCTAGGGTTAGTGTATGCTGTTAGTGTGTTTCTAGGAATTTGTCCATCTTGTCTACATTGCCTAACTTTTGGGCATACAGTTGCTCATAGTATCCTTTTATGATCTCTCTTATTTCCACGGGGTCATTGGTAAAGTCTCCCTCTCATTTCTGATTTTACTTATCTGCACGTTCTTTCTTTTTTTCTTTGTCAGTCTAGCTAAGGGTTTGTCAATTTTGTTGATCTTCTCAAAGAACCAATTTCCGGTTTTGTTGAGTCTCTCTATTGTTTTTTTGTTTTTGTTTTTTCAATTTCACTAACTTTTTCTCTGATCTTTACTATTTCTTTTCTTCAGCTTGGTTTGGGATTACGTTGCTGTTCTTTTTCTAGTTCTTCCAGGTATGCAGTTAGATCTTCAATTTTAGCTCGCTCTTTTTTTTTTTTAAAGATTTATTTATTTTTCTCTCTCGCCCCACCCCCACCCCCAGTTGTCTGTTCTCTGTGTCTATTTGCTGCGTCTTCTTTGTCCGCTTCTGTTGTTGTCAGCGGCTCGGGAATCTGTGTCTCTTTTTTTTGCGTCATCTTGCTGTGTCAGTTCTCCATGTGTGTGGAGCCATTCCTGGGCAGGCTGAATTTTCTTTCCCGCTGGGCAGCTCCCCTTAGGGGGCTCACTCCTTGCACGTGGGGCTCACCTATGCGGGGGACACCCCTTTGTGGCACGGCACTCCTTGCGCATCAGCACTGCGTGTGGGCCAGTTCCACATGGGTCAAGGAGGCCCGGGGTTTGAACCGCAGACCTCCCATGTGGTAGACAGACGCTCTAGCCATTGGGCTAAGTCCACTTCCCAGCTCTTTCTTTTTTAATGTAAACATCAAGGGCTTAAATTTTTCCTCCTGGCACTGCCTTTGCTCCATCCCATAGGTTTTGATTTGTTTTCATTTCCTTCGTCTCAGATATTTACTGAATTTTCTTACAGTTTCCTCTCTGACTCACTGATAATTTGAATATCTAAATATTTATGAATTTTCCCTTTTTCTGTCCATTATCAATTTTCACCTTTACTCCGTTATGATCAGAGAAAGTGTTTTTTATAATTTCAGTGTTTTTAAATTTATTGAGTCCCATCTTGTGACCCAACATATGATCTATCCTGAAGAAGGATCTATGAGTGCTTGAAAAGAATGCATATCCTGCTGGCTAAACAGCTTTTTAAGCTGTTTTTCTTGCTTCTCTTCTTGATTCCCTCCCACCCATTCTCCACATAGTAGCCAGAGTTCAAAATCCAAGCTGGTGACGTTATTCCCTCACTAAACCCTTCAATGGCTCCCCTTAGTATTCAGATTAAACGGCTCTTGATGACCTGGTGTCATCTTACCTCTCCAGTCTGATCTCTTTGCACCACTCATCACCTTTTGAACTTATGGTTTCCTAAACAAACCATGTTCATCTTTCTTCCTGATCATAGCTGGAGGATGGAAATTTTGAAAGCTAAAGGTCACAACACTCATGGATCCCTTAACTGGAAATGTGAGGTGGCCCAGAGGCAGTCTGGGATGGGTTTCTTTGGTTGCTGCATTAAACTGCTTGCCTGCCTCTTTTCTTCTGGGTCTGGGTTTGATGAGCCCGGTAGTTATCAAATTGGAGTTGTAAGAGATGAAATTGGGGTTTGGGTTTTGGGGGTACAAATAGACCATGTTTTGTTCAAACTATTGAGAGCTAGTAAGTGGCAGGGTGGGATTTGAGTTAATGTTTGCTGTCAAAGATTTATTCATGCATCTCGTGGGGCACAGCAGTGTGCCTTGTCAACTTTTAAGCGTATATATTTCATATATATATCATATATATATATCGTACGAAAGATCTATTCAATTCCTATTTGATAAATCTATGTGAAGAAAGTGTGAGGAAATGACCCAGTCAGCAGTTTAACTGCATCCTAACCCACGTGTTTGTATTCAAGACCCATCCTTAGCACATGCCTGAGTTTATTTTGGTCCTCTTCAATTTTGGTAAGAGAGAAACATGAGATGGAAATGGATTCAGTGATCAACATCACATTCAAGGAGATAGGTCATGAATCTGAATTTTTCGCTCACAGGAAAATTGTCAGCACAGCTCAAACATTTCCTCACCTCAAAGCCTCTCCTTCTTTCGAAACTCAGCTCAGCTGAGTTGGATGGCTTCTTTATATCTTATAACCACAGGGCATTTATAGCAGGAAAGAGGAAGAGAAAGCCAGGGAAAGGTGCAAGAGGTCAGGGCTGAGCCTTGGTGGCCGCTCTTCAGAATTCAAGATGGGTCACCAGAACTCAGGGGAAGGGGAAGCTCATCTCCATCTCATTCGTTTCTATCTCAGCTATCTTCTCTCTCAACCCCCAAGGGGACTGACTTGTCAATGAAACATGGCCTAAGAAGGGAAGGGAGAGTTTCTTTCCAAAGTAGCTAAAAGGGAAAAACTTTGAGGAAACAGCTAAGGGAGAGGACGGAGGGAACACTAGATCTACTGCAGCGGAGAGAAGGCAGGGGACCGAAGCGGCACACCCGTGGAAAGAGAGGCGGCGAGTAGGGCGGAGATGAGCAGGCACCCGGGCCAAGCCCCCAGTAAATTCGCAGGCGCAAACCCTGGCGCGGGAGGAAGTCGCGCAGCTGAGCACCAGGCGCGCTGCGGGCCTCGACTGCGCGAGCCCTGGCCCCGTAGACCCGCGGCTGCTCCTCAGGGGCGGGCTGAGGGCGGGGCGGCCTAAGGAGGGGGCTTCCCCGCAGGAGGCCGGCCCGCGGCTTCCGCGCCTCCGCAGGCGGCGGCGCTGAGGATGCCCCACAGCGCCGCCCCACCCGCGGGGGAGCCACGGCCCAGGAGCCCGCCGCCCATTGGCGGCGGCGGCGCGGCGTCCCCGCCCCCTCGGCGTCCCCGCCCCCCGGCGTCCCCGCCCCCTCCGCCGCCGCCACTGCTTCCCGGCTCCGCCTCCTCCCCCTCCGGGAGCCGCCTCCGTTGCCGCCGCCGCCGCTGCCGGCCGGGGCCCAGCCAGCGCCCGCCGCGCCGGAGTCGAGTCACAGCCGGAGCCGCTGCCCGCGGCCCCGCCATGAGCGGAAGCGCCGCCGCCGCGGTCGCCGCCGCCGCCTCAGCAGCCGCCGCCGGGCACTTCCAGCCTCAGTCGTCGTCTCCCAGGCCGGGCCCCGCCGAGCTCGGGCCCCCGCGCCGCCCGCGCCCCCCACCGCCGCCGCCCCGGCCCGAGCCCGCCGCCGCCGGCCGCCTCAGCCCTCCGGGCCACGGGCCTCTTCGGACGGGCGCTCAGGGTGGCGGCGCCTGCGGCCGAGCGCCGGGAGCAGGTACGGGGTCCAGGAGCGGGCCAGGCGGGCAAGGGTTTGGGTTGATCCCGGGGTTGGGGGCCCGAAGGCGTGTGGTCCAGCCGCCCAGCCCCGCGGAGGGGGTGGAGCGTTGTCCCGGTCAGCTTTGTCCCACCCCGGAGCCCCTGTGAGCCCTGCGTCTCTGCCGCGCCGAGTGGCTCACAAAGCTCTTTTCCACCGGTTGGGAAGCCCCCTCCCCCAGGGTAGGCAAGGTCTCTGGGTCTCCGCTTGACCTAGGAGGAAACTGAGGCTTAGAGGGGGAAGTGACCTCGCCCAAGGTCACTTAGTCGGTGAGAGTCGGAGCCTGGCTGGGACCCAGTGCCACCCTGAGCCGGCTCAGGCCCGGAGCATAGCGGCTGGAGGGAGGCAGAGCCCTCAGTCCCCGAGAACCTAGAGAGATTGATCGGGGAGAAAAGGGTGCTAGGCCTGGTCCCAGGCACACCCACCGTAGGCATTTTGGGCAGGGTTAGGTGAAAGGATCTCTTGCGGGGTGAGGGGGAGGGAACCAGGGGTCTCTTTAGGACCTTGGTGGTACTCTGGGGAGGCGAGCTGGGGAGCCACCGGCAGAGAGACCCCCGTGAGGAGTGTGCTCCGGAGAGAGGGCGATCTTCGGTGAGTGGGGCAGAGCTTCGGAAACTTATTGTGGGACCTTTGGTCTCTGCCAGGCCACCTTCCCCACCACTGCACATTCTAAACCAATGCAGCTGGAATTAATGGGAAGGCCTGCCTGCTTTTGTGGAGGCGACAGGAAGGTGTTCTTTATCACTAAATGGCCGGAATTCGTTCATGCCCCAAACAGAAATGCTTCTATGGCCCTGGTGAAGGCATTTCTGCCACAGAAAGCCAAATGAGGTGTTTCCAGGTGGTCTGGACCTACTACACTTGGAGAATCTCCAGAGAAAGAACAACTATCCCAGGCTTGAAGCGGGAAGGAAGCTGGGAGAATTGGGACAAGTCTCACACTTGTCTGGCATGTAATGCTTCAGATTTCCATTTTTATTTGGAGTGGGTGCTTAGATGGTTTGGCTTTACTGTGGATGCATTTTGGAAGGGGAGGGGAGTAGAGGACTTAACAGTTGTAGAGAAGAGAAAACAACATGTAACAAGCAATGAAGAGGTCTGTGTGAAACTGTGCAATACAGGCTGTAGAATGGGGGAAAAGAGAGGGTATTCAGGCATTGTGGGGTAAGGGAGATGAAAAGGTTGGTGAAGAGAAGTGTACCAAGTCCGGTCTAGAGAAAAAAGATGGGGTTGTTTCGAAGGAAGCAAACCTGGTGAGTTTGAAAGAAGTCTGTTCAAGGTAGATGGTATCTTAAAAGATTGAGTAATATGTGCTGGTCTGAAGTCACATTTTTTTTGAAATAAGGACAGTTGTATTATTTTTATCGACACGCTAAGGTCTGTCCCCTTCATCCCCTCTCCTGTTTTGAGGCAGCAGGCCTGAAGTGCACATAGGATTGTCTTGGAAGTAAAGCTTGACAAAAGAGGGAAAGAATAGACTAGCAAATGCATTAATTAGGGCCCTTTGTCCAACATGATTCCTTGTTTAAGTCAGCTGTTTTCTTGCTGCCTTCCTGTACCCAGCTTTCCAGCCGCTTCCAGCTGCGGTGGCTGTTGGCAGGGTGCTTTGGAAGAACTGCCCTGATTCAGACAAGATAGGTTGGATTTTTCTAAAAATCTCTAAGCAACACATTTTTAAAAGCATGGAAATTTACTTGTCAAAGACTTATAATCAGGGAAATGCAAATTGAAACAACAGTGAGATACCATTTCACACCCTTCAGAC